>NW_011492690.1:48335-48708 GCF_000754665.1 Bison bison bison
TTTTAACGTTTGCTTTTTGGTATTAGTTATCAATTTTGTACCTATATTTTCTTTATAATTTTCGCAACCTTGTTTGTTTTTGTTTGTTCGTTTTTTCTCTCTTTCTTTTCCTTCTTCTTTTCTTTAACATCGTATTTTTAAAATTCCAAACTCTATTCTAGAGTTTTAATTTTTGCTTTTATGTATTTGTTACCAATTTTGTACCTTTAAGAACCCAATCTTCAGTACCCATTTTTCACTAGGGAATGAGATTACTGGCTTAACTGCTCTCTCTCCCTTTGGACTCTCCTTTTTCTCCACCAGATTGCCTGTGTCTCCTCCCTAACCCCTCTCTACTCTACCCAACTCTGTGAATTTCTGTGTGTTCCAGACG
>NW_011492690.1:49651-50453 GCF_000754665.1 Bison bison bison
GAGGCCGCAGGTGCCCTCTCAAATAGCGGAAGGTGCCCCACCTTAGACACCTTCTCGAGTGGGTCTTAGAAGCCCAGGCAAATAAATGGTTGCAGAGGATATCCGCACTCCAGATGGAGACTTCAGCCAGAATGTGAAAAGAATGACATGGGGAGACCAAGCTCTGGTGAGCAAGGCCCGTAGCTTTATTTTCAACAGGGGCTTTTATACTCTAAGTTACACATAGAGGATAATAGGGTATGTAAAGTCAGCAGTTTTTGATCCTTATCAAAAACCAGGGTTTCTTTCCTGCAAATTTATTGTATACAAATGGTTTAGGTGATTTACATCATCTTCTGTCCAGAAGGCCTATTAACATTTTATGGCCCTTGACAAAGACTTATCAACCATAAGACTTATTTTCTCTAAGAGTAATTATTTTAAGGTTTGGCGCCATCTTCCAAAGATAAAATTGCATTCCTATAGGACGGATGTGTAATGGGTTTACAAAGGAAAGAATTTATTACCTTAAGGGTCTAAAGTTACTAACACCACGGCCACTACTTATTTTTTCTACATACCAACTATATTAATTAATACACATTCAAGGATACAATTCAGAGGATGTGAAAACTTGGCAACAAGCATTGGTTCATTGATGAAATCTTTTACTAGTTTTACTCTGACAATTTCTAACTCTCTGAGAGGCTCTAAGCTATTTGAATATCTTAAGCTTCCCATGCCTTTCGAGGCTGGGAGACTGTAAACAATCGTATGTATAGCTGTAGGAGTCCGGGTAAACTTGTCAGGCGAGTTAGAGAGC
>NW_011492690.1:50553-51046 GCF_000754665.1 Bison bison bison
GTCACATGCGGAATGTCTCTCGCCGGCTCCCGGCAAAGAACAAATATTAAAAGCAGCAAGGGAAAAACAACAAATAACACACAAGGGAAGTCCCATAAGGATAACAGCTGATCTTTCAATAGAAACTCTTCAAGCCAGGAGGGAATGGCAAGACATACTGAAAATGATGAAAGAAAATAACCTACAGCCCAGATTATTGTACCCAGCAAGGATCTCATTCAAGTATGAAGAAGAAATCAAAAGCTTTACAGACAAGCAAAACTTGAGAGAATTCTGCACCACCAAACCAGCTCTCCAACACATACTAAAGGATATTCTCTAGACAGGAAACACAAAAATGGTGTATAAATTCAAACCCAAAACAATAAAGTAAATGGCAACAGGATCATACTTATCAGTAATTACCTTAAACGTAAATGGGCTGAATGCCCCAACCAAAAGACAAAGACTGGCTGAATGGATACAAAAACAAGACCCCTACATATGTTGTCCA
>NW_011492690.1:55077-55630 GCF_000754665.1 Bison bison bison
TTGGATGTCCTTGCAGTCCAAGGGACTCTCAAGAGTCTTCTCCAAAACCACAGTTCAAAAGCATCAATTCTTCAGTGCTCAGCTTTCTTCACAGTCCAACTCTCACATCCATACATGACCTTAGGAAAAAACATAGCACTGACTAGGTGGATCCTTGTTGGCAAAGTAATGTCTCTGCTTTTGAATATGCTATCCAGGTTGGTCATAACTTTTGTTCCAAGGAGTAAGCATCTTCTAATTCCATGCCTGCAGTCACCATCTGCAGTGACTTTGGAGCCCCCAAAAATAAAGTCTGACACTGTTTCCACTGTTTCCCCATCTATTTCCCATGAAGTGATGGGACCAGATGCCATGATCTTGTTTTTTGAATGTTGAGCTTTAAGCCAACTTTTTCACTCTCCACTTTCACTTTCATCAAGAGGCTTTTTAGTTCCTCTTCACTTTCTGCCATAAGAGTGGTGTCATCTGCATATCTGAGGTTATTGATATTTCTCCTGGCAATCTTGATTCCAGCTTGTGCTTCTTCCAGTCCAGGGTTTCTCATGATGTACTT
>NW_011492691.1:0-166 GCF_000754665.1 Bison bison bison
GGTTGGATCTCCTTGCAGTCCAAGGGACTCTCAAGAGTCTTCTCCAATACCACAGTTCAAAAGCATCAATTCTTCAGTGCTCAGCTTTCTTTATAGTTCAAATTCTCACATCCATACATGATCACTGAAAAAACCATAGCCTTGACTAGATGGACCTTTGTTGGCA
>NW_011492691.1:266-941 GCF_000754665.1 Bison bison bison
GCGTTTCTCATGATGTACTCTGCATATAAGTTAAATAAGCAGGGTGACAATATACAGCCTTGACGTACTCCTTTTCCTATTTGGAACCAGTCTGTTGTTCCATGTCCAGTTCTAACCGTTGCTTCCTGACCTGCATACAGATTTCTCAAGAGGCAGGTCAAGTGGTCTGGTATTCCCATCTCTTTCAGAATTTTCCACAAATCTGAGAGTTAGCTGGGGACTAAATTATGTAGAGTTTTTATAGGCTTTGTTAAGCTTTATACTGTGACAAGGGAAAGCCTATGTTGGGTTTTGAGTGAGAGTGATATGATCTGATTTATTTTTAAAGGCTCTTTTTCACTGCCAGGTGCCAACAGTTCTGTTTGGGGTAATTCCCTCAGGCATGATAATGACCTTCAGCATCGGAAAATTCAAACTTTGGATCAAACTGTCAAATATCAGAAAGCCTTCTACAAGAGAATTAGCTTTGTTGGACACAAAAGAACACACACAGGAGAAAGAAACTTTGAATGTAATGAATGTGGGAAAACTTACTGCAGGAAATCAAACCTTATTGAACATCTGAGAATACACACAGGGGAGAGACCCTATAAATGTGGTGAATGTGCAAAAACCTTTAGTGCAAGATCATACCTCATTGCTCATCAGAAAACTCACACAGGAGAGAAGCCCTTT
>NW_011492691.1:4678-5769 GCF_000754665.1 Bison bison bison
TTAGCAGCAGCAGCAGCAGCAGCAGCACCCTTGTTTACTAAGCATTACGTTTATCAAAATGCCATCTCCTCACTTCTTCCAATCTTCAGCTCATCCATTAAAAATTAAATCTGATGTTTTAAAATGATTATTATTATGGAAAATGTCAAACATAAAAAAAGTAATCTATGGTGACAGAAAGCAGATCAGTGGTTGCCTCTGGGGTAGGAATTAACTCCTAAGAGGTAGGAGGGAACTTCCCCGGGCGTGGTGGAACTATTCTGTATCTTGACTGAGTGTGTGTTAATGAGAATACACAAGAGTCATCAAATGATTAAATTTAAGATTTGTGAATTTTATTGTATGTAAATTATCTCTCAATTAAAAATTTAAAGCACAACAATAAAAAATTTCCCATTTCCATATCAGGAGTCAGATGAAGGCTGCCTGGGAGAAAAACCAAGAATCTTGACCACTAGATCAGATGAAAGACACTGGCAGTGGGACACTTCATTCTTTCAAGGCTTTAGAAATGGTTTTGCTCCATGAAAATGACCTTTACTAAGGCTCCATGGTGGGTTGTGCTGGCCCTCCATTAGCTACCGTCACTTATGTGATAACCCTACTGGCCAACACTAATATGTATGTGGCTCCTGATAGCCTAAGCACAGTCTCTCCTCATACTCCATTAGCTACCATGATGTAGTTTTTACCCCCATGACATGTCTGCACAGTGTCTACTAACACTTCATTAGTTTATAGCAGTTCTTATCTCTGACACTAGTCAAGAGCACAATGTCTGCTAACCTACCATTAGCTCACAATAGCTTGTCTTCTTCCACTTTTTGTTCCAGCAGAATCTTCTCACTCCCTTTAGCTCATATCATCATGTCTTGCCACCTCTTTTAGCTGCCATTACAATTTTTGCTGACCCCCATTTGCTCACAGCTTACCATCTTTTCACTCCTTTTTTGCTTACAGCTTAGTGACTCATGATCTACTATCACATCTTTTTGCCCTCCTTTAGACTCAGCATGGTGGCTACTAACCTCCCTTCCATTGGCTCCCAGCAGTGTATCTTATAACCTCCTTTAGACCTATTGCAGTGGCTG
>NW_011492691.1:9012-10378 GCF_000754665.1 Bison bison bison
GGAGTTGCATGTACTGAACTTGACATGACTTAGCGACTGAGCAGCCACAGCAGCATTGTGTCTTTGATCCATTGAGGCCATAGAGTTTGCTGACCCCACATTAGCTCCCATCAGTGTCTGTTGATCTTCAATTAGGCAGCAGTACATTTTCTTCAATATGTATGAAGTTCCCGAAATATACTTGCTGATCCCCAATTAGCCATAAGATCAGAGACTAACCTCCAGGAGCTTCCAGCACAGTATCTGCTGATTCCACACTAGTCTCACCATTCTGACCATCCATTAGCAATGAGTACAATGTCTCTGACCTTCATAAGTCACAATCACAATGTTGCTGATCCTGCATTAACCATCATCACTGTGCCAGTTGATTCCCCATTAGCCATTAATACAGTATCTGAATGCAATGATGCCCCAGTTCAGTGCATGCTGACCACACATTACAGCCCATCTCTATATTTGCTAATACTGGCCTCAACACTGGGACAGATGATTACCAGGCACTAATTTAGAGTCTTTGCCTCATGTTTTTTCACAGTATCTGCTGCTCATCCTGTATTAATGTGTTGTCACTGTGTCTGCTAATCTTGGTCACGAGTAGAGAGTGTGTCTTTGAGTCCTCATAAGAAATCTGATTAGTGTCTGCTGATCTCATATTAGTACTTTATCATCCTGCTGATTAGCCATTAGCCACCACTAAAGTGATTTGTGTCTCCGTCTAAGCATCAACCCATTTGCTACCGTCAATCCTGTGGATGCCAGTTCTTCATCCTCTAATACAGTGTATTATCCTCATGAGCCCCAGCATAATACCTGGGCCTCATTAGAGCCTTCCCTACCATTAGACCATTCGTGGTTTCTGATGATCTATTAGTCACCAGTACAGTGTCTGACTCCCATGACCTCCCATAATGATATCTGCTGGT
Source organism: Bison bison bison (assembly GCF_000754665.1). Lineage (NCBI taxonomy): Eukaryota > Metazoa > Chordata > Mammalia > Artiodactyla > Bovidae > Bison > Bison bison. The sequence goes on from NW_011492691.1 coordinate 9,939, forward strand.
GCTGTATTAGCTCCCATGACTGTGTCTGTTGAATCCCCACTAGTCATTAATATACCGTATTTGACTTCTGTGATTACTCCCCACAGTTTCTGATGACCTTATGTTAGGACCAGTAATCATTTCCTGATTTCTGTAAATTGGTTTGTTGACTGTTTCAATCCCTGTAACTGTTCCTTGGACTCTGGTGGTTCCCTAGTCCTGCAGACTGCTTTTTAAATTTTTTTATCCCTTGATGTTATTGGCCTGATCCTCAGGGTTTAGTCCCTGTTGCTCTGGCTCTTTTGTTGCCCCTCTGACAGTCTTCCAAATACAAGGACTGTTTTGTGGTCTCTTTAGATATTTGATGATGCCCCCCACCTATTTCTCAGGTCCAGAACTATCCCCTCGCCTGGCTAGCTGTTTCCTTGTTTCTCTATTCTCCACAGAGCAGTGGACACACA
>NW_011492691.1:10478-11037 GCF_000754665.1 Bison bison bison
TGAGATTGTTCTCTTATATGTCTTGCTGTCTCCTAGATATTTCTAGTTGTTGTATGACATTTAGGGGTATTTTCTCTTTCCATTTGACTGTTCTGGAGTGTCTCTGGCTGTCCTCTAATTACAGGGACTGTTTTCTGGTTCTTTGGCCATTTGATAGTTTCTCTGACTGGTCACATCGCTGCTGTGACTGTTTACTGGTCTCTATGGCTGTTTTCTAGTGTCTGGGGATTTTTCCTCAGCCCTGACGTATTGTCTGGAACCAGAGACTGCCTCTTCTAGCAGTTCCCTAGTACATGAAATAGATTACTTTACCTTCCCTGATCTTACCTCAATTCTAGGCTTGTTCACACTTCCTATTGCCTATTTTCTGTTTTTTCCAATTATTTCTCAGCACCAAGGACTGTTGTATACACTGGATGTGAAAGTGTTAGTCACATAGTCTTGTCTGACTCTTTGTCAGTCCATGGCCCCATGGACTGTAGACAACTAGACTCCTCTGTCCATGGAATTCTCCAGGCAAGAATACTGGAATGGGTTGCCATTCCCTTCTCCAGGGCAC
>NW_011492691.1:11580-12350 GCF_000754665.1 Bison bison bison
GGTGTCATCTGCATATCTGAGGTTATTGATATTTCTCCCAGCAATCTTGATTCCAGCTTGTGCTTCCTCCAGCACAGCATTTCTCATGATGTACTCTGCATATAAGTTAAATAAGCAGGGTGACAATATACAGCCTTGACATACTCCTTTTCCTATTTGGAACCAGTCTGTTCCATGTCCAGTTCTAACTGTTGCTTCCTGACCTGCATACAGATTTCTCAAGAGGCAGGTCAGGTGGTCTGGTATTCCCATCTCTTTCAGAATTGTCCACAGTTTATTGTGATCCACACAGTCAAAGGCTTTGGCATAGTCAATAAAGCAGAAATAGATGTTTTTCTGGAACTCTCTTGCGTTTTCCATGACCCTACGGATGTTGGCAATCTGATCTCTGGTTCCTCTGCCTTTTCTAAAACCATCTTGAACATCTTGAAGTTCACGGTTCACATATTGCTGAAGCCTGGCTCGGAGAGTTTTGAGCATTACTTTACTAGCATGTGAGATGAGTGCAATTGTGCAGTAATTTGAGCATCCTTTGGCATTGCCTTTCTTTGGGATTGGAATGAAAACCCACCTTTTCCAGTCCTGTGGCCACTGCTGAGTTTTCCAAATTTGCTGGTATATTGAGTGCAGCACTTTCACAGCATCATCTTTCAGGATTTGAAATAGCTCAACTGGAATTCCATCCCCTCCACTAGCTTTGTTCGCAGTGATGCTTTCTAAGGCCCACTTGACTTCACATTCCAGGATGTCTGGCTCTAGGTGAGTGATCA
>NW_011492691.1:14705-16077 GCF_000754665.1 Bison bison bison
ATATACTAAAATTAATTGTCATATTAAATGAGTAAATTTTATTGTATGTGAATTGTATCAGTAAAGTTTAAGAAATATTATAAAAATAAAAAATATTAACTAGATCAGTATTTCTCAATTTGATTCCTTATAATATTTTTTAAAACAAAACAATTCCTGCTTATGATTTTGAGAAAGAAATCTTGCCTTTTCCTAACTGTGTGTCCTTGGGGATATCTTATTACTTCTCTATGCCTCAGTTTCTATATCTGTAAAATGGGGGTAAAAATAATGCCTAACTCATAAGGACAGTGTGAACATTAAATGACATTATATATATATTGTATTATATATATTATATATTATATATGTGCTAGGTACATAGCTCTCTATACTAGTTATTATCAGTAATAGTAATGGTAAATGTAATTTATAACAGTAGTGATAAATCTTAGTAATGACTATATTATTGCAAATAATGTTTTGTTAGGAATGATAATTTACAATATTGGAAATAATATATAATACTAGTAATAATACTTTCATGCCCTCTGGCACCTTTAATGATTTTGACAAGTCTCTCTTTAATATGCTCATTTGTAATGTTTTTCTTATGATGATGCTCATATACTAATTTCTAATGTACAAATGCTCCCACTGAGAAATACCAACATTGTCAAAGACTTCAGAGGACAGCCACCCCTCCCCAAGTGATATTGTTCCTGCTTTTATTTCCAAGTAAGGTCACATTCTGAGATGGTGAGGGTTATGTATGTTTTTGGAAGACACAATACAACCCATAATAGTTCCCCATTATGCAGTCCTCACTATGGGCAAATCCCCATGTTTATAAATCTCTACTACTGACAAGAACCTATGACAGATCCCCAAGCCCTGCATAAACAATTCCCTTGAAAAGTACCCTGTCCTTAGTGCAGCATATGTCCCTTCACAAATACCCAAATGGCAAATACTGTATTAATTTCTATCACTGTGTAACAGATTACCGACAGACTTAGCGGCCTAAAACAACACTTATTTATGGTCTTACAGTTCTGTAGGTCACAAGTCCAAGTGAGCTTGACTAGCTTCTCTACTTAATAGTCTCACAAAACTAATGTCAAAGTGTTGGCTACACTGGTCTCTTCTAGGAGGCTCTTAGGAAGACTCAATTTCAATCTTATTCATGTTATTGGCACAGTTTAGTTCCTTGCAGTTGTAGTAATGAGGTTCCCATTTCTTTGTTGGCTGTCAGCCTGTGGTGGTTGCTTTGTGCTTCTAGAGGCCAACTGCATGCCTCACCATGTGGGCCTCTTTGTCTTCAAAGTCAATTAGGATGTGCCAACTGCTTCCCATGCTTACAATTTCTCCAGCGTCTGTGTCACCAGCAGGA
>NW_011492691.1:19826-20247 GCF_000754665.1 Bison bison bison
AGCAAGGAGCCCCTACCTTCTGTTATCAACTGAAGTTGAGTGGAGAAACAAGACTTCTCCTCATAGCTGGCATTAGCAAGCTGGCACCCTCCACTCCTTTTCCATCTGGAGTGGTGTCAGAAAAAGCCACCTTAGTAGGAAAGCTTAGGGAATTTCCTTGTGGTCCAGGGGTTAGGACTTGGTGCTTTCACTGCTGTGGCCTAGGTTCAATCCCTTGTCAGGGAACAAATATCCTGCAAGTCACATGGCTATATTTAAAATGGGTAACAAACTCAGTCCTACTGTATAGCACAGGGTGTGTTAAGTCACTTCAGTCATGTCCAACCCTTTGCAACCTTATGGACTGATCCTGCCAAGCTCCCCTGTCCAGGGGATTCTCCAGGCAAGAATACTTGAGTGGGTTGCCATGCCCTCCTCCAGA
>NW_011492692.1:0-165 GCF_000754665.1 Bison bison bison
TGGAACTCTCTTGCTTTTTCGATGATCCAGCGGATGTTGGCAATTCGATCTCTGGTTCCTCTGCCTTTTATAAAACCAGCCTGAACATCTGGAAGTTCACGATTCATGTATTGCTGAAGCCTGGCTTGGAGAATTTTGAGCATTACTTTACTAGCGTGTGAGATG
>NW_011492692.1:4185-4667 GCF_000754665.1 Bison bison bison
TATTTGCCCCATATTCTAAAGGGGATTTCTCACTTCACATTGAAAATCCCTTCAATAATGAATGTGTATACATATATGTATATGTGTGTGTACATACATATGTGTATAAATATTTTATATATATACATATTCTGAATCACATAAAATTAGAATGCAAGAACTTTTAAGGTTCTTATATTAATATTGCCATAATGGACATTTAGTGATTTTAATGGATAATTTTATATATTATCATACTGATGATAAAATAATAAGAACTCCAATGTATAGAATGCTTACTACAATCTAGTTTTTAGTCTAAAATATTTTGCATATGTTTCAGTTAATCATAATGACAACCTACAAGGTCAATATCATAAGCAAGTTTTAAAATGTACTAAAGTAATAATCAGTATAAGTATATGCCAACAAAGGCTGCAGAAAGAAAGCCTATTCAAGTGAAAATCTGTAAAACCAGTTTCTTTGTCATAAATTTGAAAGTG
>NW_011492692.1:8521-8921 GCF_000754665.1 Bison bison bison
CTGAGAACTCTAGAGACCAGTTGAGAAGCTACAGTATCCAGACCACTGTACAACCAAGAAGAGGTTTCAGTGAATGGGTTAAGAATATCCATGGCATTTAGTATACCCATTTGTGTCCTTCCTCTTAGGCTTACAGAATTGAATTAGGCATAAAAAAGAATGTGCAAACTTGAGGACAGGTCATTTGAAGTCAAGGCATAGGAGCTAAAATAAAGAAAAATGAGATGAGCATAAAGGACTTATGAGACATTGTCAATATATGTATTATGAAAATCTGAGAAGGGGGGCTACAGAGAGCTTATTTGAAGAGGTAGAAGCAACCCAAATGTCCATCAACAGATAAATGGATAAACTAAATGTTGTATATATACACAATGGTATATCATTTAGCCTTAAAATT
>NW_011492692.1:9083-9312 GCF_000754665.1 Bison bison bison
GGGAAATCAAATAACTAGTCCTGAAAAGACCTCTGTTTTTTAGAGATCTATTGTATATACAGCATATTAGTAATTTTCGACCCAAAAGATTTGATTTGTCAATTATAATCAGATTTTGAATCTATTTCAACAATTACTTGGAATGATGGCATGATAATGAGATATCACTCTATTATTAGAGTTTAAATGGCAAACACTCTAAAACTAAGCACTTCATTGCCTCTGAAGC
>NW_011492693.1:0-2572 GCF_000754665.1 Bison bison bison
ATTTTTCACTTTCATGCATTGGAGAAGGAAATGGCAACCCACTCCAGTGTTCTTGCCTGGAGAATCCCAGAGACGAGGGAGCCTGGTGGGCTGCTGTCCATGGGGTCACACAGAGTCAGACACGACTGAAGCGGCTTAGCAGCAGCAGCAGCAATTCATTCATCCCGGTTCCATGCCTGGGAATGAGGAGAGGGTGTTGAGCCTGTGCCTCCATTTTGTCAGTCATGCCTAACGTGGCTCCCGACAATTGTGTTATTGTTAATTTCGCCTTTCATACTTGTTAGCATTTGTCTTACATATCACAGCACTCCTATGTTGGGTGCCTTTATATTTATAATTGTTATATCTTCTTCTTGGATGGATATTTTGATCATTATGTAGTGTTCTTCTTTGTCTCTTTTCACAGCCTTTGTTTTAAAGTCTATTTAATCGGATATGAGTATTGCTACTCCTGCTTCTTTTGGTCTCTATTTGCATGGAATATCTTTTTCCAGCCCTTCACTTTCAGTCTGTATGTGTCCTTTGTTTCAAAGTGGTTCTCTTTAGACAACATATATAGGGGTCTTGTTTTTGTATCCATTCAACCAGTCTTTGCCTTTTGTTTGGGGCATTCAACCAATTACATTTAAAGGTAATTATTGATAAGTATGATCCCGTTGCCACTTACTTTATTATTTTGGGTTCAAGTTTCTACACCCTTTCTGTGTTTCCTATCTAGACAAGATCCTTTAGCATTTGTTTGAAAGCTTATTTGGTGGTGCTGAATTCTCTCAGCCTTTGCTCATCTGTAAAACTTTTGATTTCTCCTTCATATTTGAATGAGATCCTTGCTGGGTTCAGTAATATGGGCTGTAGAGTTTTTTCTTTTATCACTTTAAGTATGCCCTGCCATTCCCTCCTGGAGTAAAGAGTTTCTATTGAAAGATAAACTGTTTTCCTTGTGGAAATCCCCTTGTGTGCTATTTCTTGTTTTTCCGTTTTTGCTTTCAATATTTGTTCTTTGTGTTTGACCTTTGTTAATTTGATTAATATGTGTCTTGGGTTGTTTGGCCTTGGGTTTATCCTGTTTGGGACTCTCTGGATTTCTTGGACTTACGTGCTTATTTCCTTCCCAAATTTAGGGAAGTTTTCAACTGTTATCTCAAGTATTTTCTCAAGGTCTTTCTTTTTGTCTTCTTCTTCTGGGACTCTTATGATTCTTATATTGGGGTGTTTAACATTGTCCCCGAGGTCTCTGAGATTGTCCTCATTTCTTTTAATTTGTTTTTATTTTTCCTCTCTGTTTCATTGATTTCTACCATTCTATCTTTTACCTCCCTTATCCTATCTTCTGCCTCCATTATTCTACTGTTGGTTTCCTCCAGAGTGTTTGTGATCTCATTTATTGCATTATTCATTATATATTGGCTCTTTTTTTAATTTCTTCTATGTCGTTGTTAAACCTTTCTTGCAACTTCTCAATCCTTGTCTCCAGGCTATTTATCTGTATTTCCTTATTGTTTTCAAGGTTTTGGATCATTTTCACTATCATTATTTGGAATTCTTTATCAGGTAGATTCCCTATCTCTTCCTCTTTTGTTTGTTTTGCTGGACATTTATTCTGTTCCTTTACCTGCTGGGTATTTCTCTGCCTCTTCTTCTTGTTTATATTGCTGTGTTTGTGGTCACCTTTCTGAATTCTGTCAGTTTGTGGAGTTCTCTTTATTGTGGAGTTTCCTGACTTTGGGTCAGTTTGGACAGTTGGCTTGTCAAGGTTTCCTGGTTGGGCAAGCTTGTGTTGGTGTTCTTGTGGGTGAAGCTGGATTTCTTCCCTCTGTAGTGCAATGAACTGTCCTGTAATGATTTATGAGATGTCCATGGGTTTGGAGTGACTTTGGGTAGCCTGTATATTGAAGCTCAGGGCTATGTTCCTGTGTTTCTGGAGAATTTGCATGGTATGTCTTTCTCTGGAACTTGTTGGCCCTTGGATTATGCTTGGTTTCAGTGTAGGAATGGAGGCGTTTGATGAGTTCCTATCGATTAGTGTTCCCTGGAGTCAGGAGTTCTCTGGTGTTGTCAGGATTTGGAGTTAAGCCTCCCGCCTCTGCATTTCAGTCTTATTCTTAAAATAGCCTCAAGACTTCTCCATCTATACAGCGCCAATGATAAAACATCTAGGTTAAAGATTAAAAGTTTCTCCACAGTGAGGGACATCCAGAGAGGTTCACAGAGTTACATGAAGAAGAGAAGAGGGAGGATGGAAATAGAGGTGACCAGGAGGAGAAGAGGGGGAATCATAAGGGGAGAGCGCAAGCTGGCCAGTAATACCTTCACTATCTGCTCTCCACAGTCTGGATCCCTCAGAGATGTTCAGAAAGTTACACAGAGAAGAGGGAGGAAGGAGACAGAGTGGCTGGGGGGATAAATGGGGGAATCAAAAGGAGACAGATCCAGCCAGTAATCAGTTCCCTAAGTGTTCTCAGCAGTCCAGAACACACGAACAGATTCACAGAGTTGGGTAGAGAAGAGAAGGGTTAAGGAGGAGATAGAGGCGACCTGGTGGAGAAAAAGGAGATCCAAAGGGGAAGAGAGC
>NW_011492693.1:3450-8346 GCF_000754665.1 Bison bison bison
AGCACGGTCGCTCGTACTTATTGCCTCTCCCGTCCCTGCTGCTCAGTTTTCTGTGTGTACAACCGGCACACCTTCTCAGGAGGATATTGACTGTCCAGAATCCCAAGAAGACTTGGTTAGCAACGAAGCCTGCTTGCAGTTAGGTAGATGATGCCTCTCTGGGGCCACAATTGCCCCCTTCCGGCTCTGGCTGCACTCGATCCCCTGTCCCTGGCAGGGGATGGGTCAGTCCGCAGCCAACTACCTATGCTCAGTCCTTTGTTCTGTGAGCAGGCTGGGCGGTGTCTTAGTTTGGGGCTTTTCGCTGGGGTAGCAATCCCAGGGTCTGGTTTGCTACCTCCAGTTAGTTCCCTCAGATTGACCTCAGGGCATTCAGGCCCTGTCCTTACTCTAAGCAATGCAGCCCGCACCTCCCTGCCCAGTCCCTGCTTGCTAGTGGTGGATGTGGGCGTCTGCACTGCTTCTCTGCTTGGAATTACCTTTGGGCATGTAATCTGTGGGTTTAAATTATTTATTTATTTTTCCTCCCAAATATGTTGCCCTCTGAGATTCCAAGGCTCGCCACAGACTCGCCAGTGAGAGTGTTTCCTGGTGCTTGGAAGCTTCTCTCTTTTTTAAGACTCCCTTCCCCGGGATGGATCTCCATCCCTACCTATTTTGTCTCTCTTTTTATCCGTTTCATTTTTTCCTACCTCCTTTCAAAGACAATGGGCTGATTTTCTGGGTGCCTTATACCTTCTGCCTGCATTCAGAAGCAGTTTTGTGGAATTTACTCAGCGTTCAAATGTTCTTTTGATAATTTGTTGGGGAGAAAGTGTTCTCCCTGTCCTATTCCTCTGCCATCTTAGGACTGTCCCGGAAATTACTCATAATTCCCATGAGATCAATAGGACCCTGAAGACAATATTGCTTTGCTAGTGGGCAATAGTAAACCTGGTCTAAAGGCTGGTTTAATCTCAGCTTAAAAAACTTTACAGCAAGCCTTCAAAATGCAATTGTTTCTAAGAAATTAACAGTGTTTTCAAACACTGAAAGGAATGATTTATAAAAATTAAAAAACATCCAGCATCCAAAGGTAAAGTGACCACATCCACAATCCAATTTAAAATTTCCATATAAATTGTAAAAGTATTTGTCTTAGTTTCATCTCAATATTGTAAGGTAATTATCCTCTGATTAAGATAAATTAATTAATTTAAAAAGAAAAAAATCCAGATGTGTAAAGAAGCAAGAAAATATCCATAACGAGGGCAAAATCAATTTGTAATAACACAAGTAAAATATATATGACATAATTAGCAGGGAAGGACATTAAAATGCTTACTACAACAATAATCCTTATATTCATGAAGCTGAAGAATATTGAGTAGGTAAATAGAGACATGTAAAATAGAAATGCAAAGATTGTGGGGAAAAATTAATTGTGCATCAGAGACCTTTGAAATAGCTTTAAGAGTGCTAAAATATATGCAAATGGAGTTACACAGGAAGTGAAAGACAGGAGACTAGATCAAAGAACTTCATAATTACTAGTTGAAAAATGTCCAGCTATGATGAAAGTTTTAAAGCTGTTAACACAGAAGCTCATTTAACTCAAGGACAAGAAATATGACAACTCGACAAAGGCACATCATAATTCATGGATTAAGACAGTCAACCAAAGAAATGCAACCAGAAGGAAAAACAGACACAGTAGAACAAAAAATGGGGATGACAGCAGATTAGGCAAATGAAACAATGTTAGCCAGGATTCACTGGCACCACATCTTAATTTCTGAGAGAAATATAATTGACTCAGAATTCTATACCTGAGAAAAATACACATCAAAAACAAGATAGAATACTTTCTCAGACAGACAACAACTACAAGATTGCATCCCCACCAACAGACCAATGTAATAAATGTTTTTTAAAAGGTCTCAAGTCAGAAGGAATTTAAAACAAGTGAAAATCTGGATCTACAGGGGGAATGAACAGTACCCAAAATGATAAACATGTAATATGTATTAAAAGGTAAATATAGGGACTTCTTTGGTGGTCCAGTGCTTTAGGATCTATCTAATGCAAAGCATTTGCAAATGGCAAAGGTTTGTTCCTTTGCCAGGGAACTAAGATGCCACATGCCACTGAGCAACTATGCCTGCATGTCTCAAATAGAGTTTACACGCTGCACGTACTGAGCTTTCCCTCCTCAAATAGAGAGTCCCTATCACGAGGAAGATCCTGCATGCCACACTAAGACCCAGTACAGACAAAGAAATGATAAATAAATACATAATTTAATAATTATCATAATTAATAATGATAGACTGGAAAGTTAAAGATGCATTCTACGGACCTTAAAACTACTTAAAAAACAGTTACAGTTAATAAAGTGACAAAATCTATAAAAGGGAATCATAAAACCTACTCGGTCACAAAGAAGTCAGTGATTAAAAGAGACATAGAAAGAAAGAACTTGGGACAAACTGAAGATAAAGAGGAAGATGATAGAGTTAAACCCATCTAGAGTTATCCCCTCAGATGTGAACCCACACTGAAGATATACCTCAGGCCCCAGATGACAGCAGATCCCCATACACTGCACTGTGAAGCTGAAACAGAGCCTGCCAGGCTCCAGCCCCATGTGCCTGGGCACAGAACAGCACCAAAAGTTTATATGGAACAGTAAATTAGAAGCCTTCAATCATATGAAGTACATCCTCTGTTTATAAAGAAATGACATTAGAAATCAGTGTTCACTGGACAGAAGAAGAAAAGTGCTAGCACAGTGTGGACCTTCCCTCCTTTACTATTCTAATTCTTTCCAGGAAGGACCAGAAAAATTGACATGACTTACATCTCTTTAATACTAGATACACTTGACCTGGGACACATGTTTGATTTTCATGGTTCATTCTCCTCTCTTTGGTCATACTGAGCAACAAAGACTGCTCCTCTAAATCACAGCTCAATCACTACAAACAAATCCAGAAGATATTTGCCGAGTCTTTCACATAAACCAATGAAAACTTGTTTCCTCCTAATTTGCACTTGCAACCATGTTCCCATACACCAGGCCTCAATTATACACAAAGAAATTCCTATTCAGAGTGGCCATAATACATGCAAAAAGGGAAAGAACAGGAAGCTCCTTACTCTCCTCTCTTGTTTCTTCACTACATACATCCACTGAAAACCTGTGTAGCAAGTTTGTTACATACAAAAGTTCAAGTTGAAAACTTTCAAACATGTAAAAGTGCATTTGCACGTGCAATCACATCAGTTAATTCACAGATCTGACACACATTGTCGTGGGCACATCCAAGACAAGTTGGTGTGCATTTGTGTACTTTGCTGTACAGAACTGTATGGAGTACAATAGTGCAGGACTTTTATTTCAAGCCTATGCTGTCTGAAAGGAAGCATAAATGGGAAGCCTTACAAATAGCTGTGAAAAGAAGAGAAGCGAAAAGCAAAGGAGAAAAGAAAAGATATAAACATCTGAATGCAGAGTTCCAAAGAATAGCAAGAAGAGATAAGAAGCCTTCTTCAGCGATCAATGCAAAGAAATAGAGGAAAACAACAGAATGGGAAAAACTAGAGATCTCTTCAAGAAAATCAGAGATACCAAAGGAACATTTCATGCAAAGATGGGCTCGAAAAAGGACAGAAATGGTATGGACCTAACAGAAGCAGAAGATATTAAGAAGAGATGGCAAGAATACACAGAAGAACTGTACAAAAAAGATCTTCATGAGCCAGATAATCATGATGGTGTGATGACTAACCTAGAGCCAGACATCCTGGAATGTGAAGTCAAGTGGCCCTTAGAAAGCATCACTACGAACAAAGCTAGTGGAGGTGATAGAATTCCAGTTGAGCTATTCCAAATCCTGAAAGATGATGCTATGAAAGTGCTGCACTCAATATGTCAGCAAATTTGGAAAACTCAGCAGTGGCCGCAGGACTGGAAAAGGTGTTTTCATTCCAATCCTAAAGAAAGGCAATGCAAAAGAATGTGCGAACTACCGCACAATTGCACTCATCTCACACGCTAGTAAAGTCATGCTCAAAATTCTCCAAGCCGGGCTTCAGCAATACGTGAACCATGAACTTCCTGATGTTCAAACTGGTTTTAGAAAGGGCATTGGAACCAGAGATCAAATTGCCAACATCCGCTGGATCACGGAAAAAGCAAGAGCGTTTCAGAAAAACATCTATTTCTGCTTTATTGACTATGCCAAAGCCTTTGACTGTGTGGATCACAATCAACTGTGGAAAATTCTGAGAGAGATGGGAATATCAGACCACCTGATCTGCCTCTTGAGAAATTTGTATGCAGGTCAGGGAGCAACAGTTAGAACTGGACATGAAACACCAGACTGGTTCCAAATAGGAAAAGGAGTATGTCAAGGCTGTATATTGTCACCCTGTTTATTTAACTTATATGCAGAGTACATCATGAGAAACGCTGGACTGGAAGAAACACAAGCTGGAATCAAGATTGCCAGCAGAATTATCAATAACCTCAGATATGCAGATGACACCACCCTTATGGCAGAAAGTGAACAGAAACTAAAAGGCCTCTTGATGAAAGTGAAAGTGGAGAGTGAAAAAATTGGCTTAAAGCTCAACATTCAGAAAACGAAGATCATGGCATCTGGTCCCATCACTTAATAGATGGGAAACAGTGGAAACAGCGTCGGACTTTATTTTTCTGGGCTCCAAATTTACTACAGATGGTGACTGCAGCCATGAAATTAAAAGACGCTTACTCCTTGGAAGGAAAGTTATGACCAACCTAGATAGCATATTCAAAACAGAGACATTACTTTGCCAACAAATGTTCGTCTAGTCAAGGCTATGGTTTTTCCTGTGGTCATGTATGGGTGTGAGAGTTGGACTGTGAAGAAG
>NW_011492693.1:8446-17626 GCF_000754665.1 Bison bison bison
GGACATTACTTTGCCAACAAATGTTCGTCTAGTCAAGGCTATGGTTTTTCCTGTGGTCATGTATGGGTGTGAGAGTTGGACTGTGAAGAAGGCTGAGCACCGAAGAATTGATGCTTTTGAACTGTGGTGTTGCAGAAGACTCTTGAGAATCCCTTGGACTGCAAGGAGATCCAACCAGTCCATTCTAAAGGAGATCAGCCCTGGGATTTCTTTAGAAGGAGTGATGCTAAAGCTGAAACTCCAGTACTTTGGCCACCTCATGCGAAGAGTTGACTCATTGGAGAGGAATCTGATGCTGGGAGGGATTGGGGGCAGGAGGAGAAGGGGTCCACAGAGGATGAGATGGCTGGATGGCATCACTGACTCAATGAATGTGAGTCTCAGTGAACTCCAGGAGTTGGTGATGGACAAGGAGGCCTGGCATGCTGTGATTCATGGGGTCGCAAAGAGTTGGACATGACTGAGTGACTGATCTGATCTGATCTCAATGTAGACGGTACTACTATTCCATTTTTAAAGGTGTACTTAGTTGCTCAGCTGTGTCTGAATTTTCAACATATGGACTGCAGTACTCCAGGCTCCTCTTGCCATGGGGATTCTCCAGACAAGAAATCTGGTGTGGGTTGCCATGCCCTATCCAGGTACGCAAGATTTAAAATGTTTCTTTTATTGTTTGTGTTTGTTTTTTATGTATTATTTGTGTGAAAATATCATAAATCTATTAAACTACAGTAATATATAGCCAATTGTCTTAGTTGGCTACCTAAGTAACTGCCGGGGTCCAGCCCTGGCTGATCCAGGGAGGTCGAAGCGGGAACGGCGTCAGCGAGGATCAGGATACAATAGCTTCAATTAGATATTAATTAGAGATATAAAGAGTAATAGAATGAGGATAGCTCAGTAGGAAAATTCAGTGGAGAAAAGAGGCTGAGTAGCTTGGTTTACACCGGAGACTAATAAAACTTCAAGACAAGAAGTTTGCACCACTTACATAGGCCACAGGCGTCCTTCCATTCTCCTGAAGGAGAGGAGACACTGAGGCCTCCCGGGTCGGATCTTAGAAGCCCAGGCAAAATTAGTAGACTTGGTGGGTTCTGTGCTCCAGATGGAGACTCAGCCAGAGTTTAAGAGAGAGAGTGACATGGGGAGACCAATATTTTGAGAAACTGATCCCAATTCTTTATTTTCCATGGTCTACTTTTATACACTGAGATGTTATACAAAAGTCATGTGGGGTCAGCAGTCTTGACTTTTATCAAAGTCAGGTGCTTCATACAAATGTATACAGAGGTCTTAGGGGTGTTACATCATCTTCTGGCCAGGGGGCCTGCTGACGATTTATGACCCTCTCCTTGTGACAGCAGTCAGTCAACCAGGACACTTATTTCTCCAGGGGTGATTATTCTTAAAACAGACGCCACCCAAATAAAGTTACATTCCTATAGGGTGAGGGTGTAGTGGGTTTTAGTTAAGGAAAGAATTTACTTAGCCTAAGGTCTAATGTGATTTATATCAAAGGTTAATACTTATTTCTTCTATATATTCATTAATGTGTATAAGGGCAGGGGATGTGGAGACTTAGCAACAAAAATTGGCTCAACAAATGAAAAACCCATCACCAATACAATTTCTAATCAGCCCACTATACTTATACTAATGGTTTTCTAACTTTTCTAAGGAACCTGTTTTTAGAAGGTTTAAAGCATCTCTTGCCTCTCATGGTTGGGAGGCTGTGAACAATCACATGTGGCCAGACAAGTCTGTCAGGCAGGCTAGAGAACCTTCAGAGGTGTTTGTAGGTTAAAACACTCCTATCACACCCAGGAATTATTAACTGGAGCTCTAAGTTAACTGCTTCTCCGAAAGAGGTGGTAGGGGACAGCCCCCTGTAAAGTCAGAGGTGTAGGTGAGAGCACAAAGTAGTAAAGTAGGCAGGCTCTGGTTATGGGGGTAGATGCTCAAGGAATTCCAGGGGACTCCTGAGACTCAATCCCACCTTTGTGTATGTCGAGCCTCCCTCCTCATGACCTTTGCTATGGGTGGAGTGCCTCATGCTGGCTCCCAACAAGTAACTTTGCTGAATTTATGAAGAAATTGGGACTTTTGAACGCGCCTTTCAAATGTAACTTGTTCATATACATGGGACTTACTGTTCTGCTAAAACCTGTGGATCCAAAAGTGAACGCATCCCCTCCAGGTCCAAGGAAGTCACATTCTTGGTTGGGATTTTAGAGGAAAAGTGAGATCTCCATGATTCTATCCATTTCAGTCTTTTCAAAAGACCTTGATCAGGACAAACAAACACTAAAGTAGAAACAGTCATTGTGTTTCTACCCACTTCTAGAAAGTGTTGCTAAGGTTTCAATACTGGATCTTGTAATGCTGGTGGACTATTGGAGAAGTGATATGAACAGAAATAAAGAAGGTGAACAGGTAGTTCAGAATGTGAGGTAACAAAGACAAGATATTTAGAAGCTTAAGAATTGAGAGAGATTTGGGACCTGAGTTGGAAAAGCAGTTTTCAAAACAAATTGGGTCATGTGGTATGTGTAATCCTCACCTCATCCCTTAGAAGATTTCTACTGACCAGTCTGCCTCTATATTCTGAGCACAGTTCAGATCCATCTAGCTGTTTCTCATTGCTGCTCCTTTCTCCTGGCTCCCACACTGGGGCCAGCTGTTCAGCCTATTCCATTCATTTTTTTGTTGTTGTTGTTTTTATTGTTCTTTAAGGCAGGTGCTGCAGGCTACTTACAAAATGATCAATGCTCTGCTTCTTTTTCAAACCTGAAAATAGTTTGTTATATAGCCATGAGCCCAATAGCTACAGGACTGCACTTCCTATGCACCTGTGCTCTTAGTCATGACTGGTTACTTAGAGATGCAAGAAGATCTGTAAGAGGGATATCTTGGAAGACTGCATTCAAGGAGCTGATTTTACTGAGAAATGGGCCTCTTCCCTTCCTTACTTTCTTCCTAACTGTTGTCTGTATTTTAGTTGTGATGACTGGACCTCCTGCAGTTGTATTGGACAATCATGTAACCTTGGAGATGGATACCACCCAAGCTCTGGCTGGCCCACCTCCAGCTTTGTTTCAGAGGGAGAGAAAAATAAAGTTTATCTTGCTAATGTTATAATTGTTTCATTTTTTTGCAATGTGCATCCAAACTTAATCCTGAAAATACTATGTGTTTAATATGATACAGCCTTATTTTTTTGTTGGGTTTAGTGAATATATTTATATTTTACATTTCTCTAATTTTTTGTTTTATAAATTGATTCATCAATCATTATACCTAAATTGTATAAATGCAAAATTATGATTATAAGCATGCTTTCCTTTGGATTTTGAATTTTTATTTTTTCTTACCTTCTTTCCAATATTGTTTTCTCCATATTTGTACAGCCTGGGCCATTACCTCTCTTATAACCTCATCCATATCCATATCTGCAGGCTAGAACAGACAGAACCGTGTGGAGAGAACCAAAGAAGAATGAATTAAAGAGACATGAATGAAGGATGGTTGCCCTTGTTACTCATCATGAATGTTCTGAAGTACGATCACATTCCCCTGTCCTTCTGTGTGCTCACCACGTTTGCCATGACCATGGAAGATACTTGGGCCAGTGGAACTAGAGTAGAGGTGATATGTCACTTCCATATGGAAGTATTATTTTCTGTCCCACTAGCTGGAATGCAGATATAATGACAGGAGCTTGAGTAGCCATGTTAGACAAAAGGTAAGTAGCACAGGTGGAAGATGTGACAAGAAAGAAGTGGACCCTCATCTCTGTGGAGAGACCTGCACTAACATTATATGACAGAGAATTGAAATTGTATTGTATTTAAGACAATTTTATTTAGGTTTTGATTACAGTCATTGAACCTGTAACCTAACACTCATAATAGAATAACTGATCTTTGTGTTAGCCTTGTCTTGACATTAGGGTCTGAATGAGACAATATCTACTGACATATACCTAGAAGTGAGTCAAGTGACAGCCTTGCCCCTGGAAGCTTTGCTCTAGTGTGGGATTCAGAAATTGAAGCAAGGACAATGCTACACAGCAGGAGAGATTCATGATCCTGTAGGAACCCTTGGGAGGGGAAACTCAATCAGTCCTAATCTCAGGAGGTTGCTTGAAGCCGGGACAATCCTCTGTCAGTCTCCTCATAAATAGGCCATGGTGCCAAGTTTCATGTAAATGTGAGTTATTTCAAAATCCATCCAGAGTGTTTTCCCTTTTGACCCAGTGCTTAAGTTGTGCGTTTGAGACCTGGTTTGGGAAGATTTCAAGTGCCCCAGGGCAACTAAGCTGGTGACCCACAGCTACTGAGCCTGAGTGACCTAGAGCTTGTGAACTACATCAAGAGAAGCACAGGATTGAAAAGCCAGTGCACTGCAAATACAGAGGAGCCCCTGCTCGCTGACAATATAGAAGTCCCGAGCAGCAATGAAGACTTGCTGCTGCTGCTAAGTCACTTTAGTCATGTCCGACTCTGTGAGTCCCCATAGACAGCAGCCCACCAGGCTCTCCCGTCCCTGGGATTCTCCAGGCAAGAACAGTGGAGTGGGTTGCCATTTCCTTCTCCAATGCATGAAAGTGAAAAGTGAAAGTGAAGTCGCTAAGTCGTGTCTGATCCTCAGCGACCCCATGCACTTCAGCTTTCCAAGCTCCTCCATTCATGGGGTTTTCCAGACAAGAGTACTGGAGTGGGGTGCCATTGCCTTCTCTGCAATGAAGACCTAGTGCTGGAAAAAGAAAAAAAAAAAATAGTTTCTCCCAGGGAATTGAGTGAGGTCTCAGGGGAGGCAGGACATGAAAATGGATTAAACCAGTCTGGGTCTGATATGCAAGTCATGGAGAGGGAAGCTACAGCCTGTTTTCACAGGGAACTTGGGATATAAGTTGTGCCTCAAACATGTCCCAACCCAAGGATATGGAGATGGATTTCACTCTCACACTAGTGCCTCCCTCTCATCCTTCAACTAACACCAAGCTGGTGTCTCCAAACCCTTGTATTAGATTCTCCAAAGACAAATCAAAGGTGACACTATAAGAAAAAGACACCAAAGCTCAAGAAAATGCAACTCAGAAAATGTCTAGATTTCTGCACCCATTCTGCCATCTCTAACATTATATCTGAAATTCTGCAAGTCTAAAGAACTCCAAGGGTCTGTACATG
Source organism: Bison bison bison (assembly GCF_000754665.1). NCBI lineage: Eukaryota > Metazoa > Chordata > Mammalia > Artiodactyla > Bovidae > Bison > Bison bison. The sequence continues at coordinate 13,636 of NW_011492693.1, forward strand.
TAAGCATTATTTTAAATTCAGGCTTTAATTTATATAGGAGTGTAGTTGATTTGTAGCATTGTATTAATATTAGTTGTATGGGCAATTAATTTTCTTATAAATACACATGCATCCATTGTTTCTTAGATTCTTTTCCTATACAGGATATTACAGACTATTGAGCAGAATTCTTGTGCTGTACAGTTGATTATCTATTAAATATAGTATACATTTATTAATCTCAAACTCTCAATTTATCCCTCTCCCACCTTTCCACATTTGTAACTATAATTATTGTTTTGACAGAGGGAAATGTCTAGGCACTTTTTGGATCAGGGTCTGTGCCTGTGAGAGTGCAGTGGCCAGGGAAAGTAAGCCTGAGAGAGACTCATTTGAGATGATGCTGAATGTGGAGAAGGACCTGGCCCTGCAAAAATCTGGGAGAAAAACATTCTAGATGAAGGAAGTAGACCCTGCTAAGGACCAAGGTAAACAAGTTTAATAAATGGCTACCTTTCCACTGTCAATCTTCCTTCCATGCTTGGAACTTGGCCTACAGGTCAACCACCATGTACCACATCCCATGCTTCAGTTGTGAGTTAGCAGCAATGAGCCATGTCAGCCTTCACAAAAGGAGAACCTGGGGTTATCACGAGGCTGAATATGCTCTGGACTCAGGGACGTGTCCACAAACTGGTTATCACCAAGAGCATCAGGTGCCAGGGGCACCACCAATGCCTCTGACTATCTCCATGTACTTGTTCTCAGAAGTAGAAACGCCAAGTAACAGATAGAGCAAAAAAACAAGTAATGACTCTTGTTTCATCTTGCCCTGTGTGATTCCCATGGCCCTTTGACCACATTGCTCTCTGCCCAAAACTCTTTCTTCTTTTGCTTCCTCAAAGGTGGTTTGTGAATAACATCAGCACCTGACTGTTAAGCCTGGTGGCTGGAACTCAACTCACAGTCATCTGGGACCCAGAGAGGTCCAGCCTTGTCCTGTGTTTCTGTCCTTTTTCTCTAACCAGATTCATAAAGCAAAGTCCCTACAAAATATAAGGGTGATTGTCATTCTCTCAGGGCCTTTGAATCTCTAAGGTCTATTTGGAGCATCAAAGTAGGGACACATCCCCTGCATCCAGGCTAGTCTCAGACTCCGACCTCACTCAGCCAGTGGTTCCCTGAGGAAACATAAGGCACATATCTAAGTTGTCAGAAGGCTGAGAAGAGAATGCTTCTCGCTGTGAATGCAGGTTCATGTTACCCAGTCAGCCAAAGGTCTGTGTTGTTTAATGAGCATTGGGAGCTCTGGGGATCTGAGTTCGGTGTGAGTCAGTCACCACCTGCATGATGGCCTAGGGTCACCACAGCTGGGGCTCCCCACTGTGCCTGGAACCCAGAAGAAACAGCCTTGAATATTGCTTTCCTGCTGGTACATGGAGGCAGGTATGCTGATAAAATCGGAACCAGAATTGAGGGGCAAAGGGAAAGGAACTTCCACTCTGTTGCTTGCAGATATCTGAGAGCTGTCCAGCAGTGGATGCAATGGAGTTTTCTCTCATCTTTCCCTTCCTGGAAGTCTCCGAGCCTGGGAACCGGAGTTCCTGGGTCCCAAGTCTTCACTAACTTACCTGCACTAAGGTGAGTCATACACCCCAGGGTTCAGTTTCCCATTTTTTGGATGAGGGAATCTGGACATGCTCCAGAACACTTGTTCCAGAATGAGGCTCAATGTCAATCAGTGGACAAGTGGCTCAGAGGTGGCTGTTGCTGAGGATGATAAGGTTGCCTCTGGTGGGCAGGGGGATGTAACTGTCTGGTGATGTTCATGGGTCTTGGTCTCAGGACTGAGAGTTGTAGACCACTTGGCACACAGCTGCTTTGCCATCGAGGACCTTAGAGGCCTTACCCACTGGAACTTACCATCATTTGGGTTCTGTGAGATGAGAGCAGGTAGTTATAATTCAGAAGTTATCAATGCGGAAGCATGTAGATTCCTCAGCAGAAACCCAAATTAGGCTGATGAATCATCTCTCCAAAAAAGCTCCGGGAACTAGATATGCCAGGACTCTTAGACAAATTTTATAGTATTTTAAATACTTTTAAAAGTAGGTCATCTTTGGATGACCTGCCATTCGGGCTCTGTCTTGGGATGATACCCACAGTTAGAGTGAAATCAAAGGGCCTCTGGGGGACACTGTCCCTCTCCCTTTGACTCATTAAGAGTGAGTACAGCTCTCTCCCCTCCACATCTGGAGCAGGAATTCCAGCAGGAAGGACGTGACCTCCAAGATTAACCAGAAGACTCAAGAAGGTCTGGCCCTCAGCTAGGCACTATTCTTTTCCCAGTGCTTCTCCTTCTTTTCTGGGTCGTGTGCACGCTGCCCACCTCCTGGTTACCGGGTTCTGAATTCCTCTGCCCTTCAATTATAGATATCTAGGCAGTTCCACTTGTGGCTCCCTCCCTACCCAGGCCCAATCCCTAATGGGCAGATTGCACTAAACAAGGGAAAACCAGGACAGGTCTTTCCAGTTCATTCTTCCTAAAAATGTCCGCATTCCTTCTGCTTCCAGACCCTGTCCTGAGTCATCAACATCTCCAGCTAGATGACTGAGCTTAGGAAAAGAATGGAGATGCAGACTAGGGATGGGAGTGGTAAGGGTGTCAGCTGTGGGGGACAGTTTTCAGATGACAAGAGATGAGTTGGAGTAAGGAGCATGTGGTCCTCCAACCACTCATTCGTTTGGGACCTGCCTAAATCTGTATTCTTGGGCTCCTCAGGGTATCACTAAGACAGAACCTTCAAAATGGATTTTCCATAAACCTCTTACTGAAAAAAAAAATTTTTTTTCAAACATAAGAAATATAAGAAAGAAGAGTGTCATGAACCCTATATTTCATCATTCGGCATCAATAACTACAAAACTAACCTCTTAGTCACACAGGTTGTCATAGACTGGAGACTATGCAACGTCAAGGTGGTGACCAATTGAGTTCCCAGCGAAGACATTCTTGACTTGCATCAGTCTTTCTCTTCTTGTTATGTTCTCACATGTGGTGGTGGAAGGGAAGGAAGAAGAGGGAGAATAAGAGAGAAAAAGGAGAGGCTAATCCCATCATAAGGGACAACCATCAAAACCCCATGTCAACCTGGGTACCTCCCAAAGGTCCTACGTCCTAATACCATCACATTGGGATTCAAGGGTGGACACAATTCAATCCATAGCAGCTATGTATAGCATAGCAGCTATCTGTTTTTAAATCAAGACAGACCATCGTTTCATTCTCTCTGTTTTAATGGTTATTCATTTTCCCTGAAGTATTTTAGGGACAAGATGAACATTTCACCAAATGTACATAATGAGTATTTGTGGTAGAATTATAGGATATGAAAAACATGCTCTTTTGTTCCCCCCAAAATGAACATTTTATATCCAGTCCATGTGCAAATTTCCCTGATGCTCAAAAAGCAGATGTCTTTTCACAGTTTATTGAAAGAATGTAGTCATATGTTCCACTTGGTTGTTCTCCTTTAGGACTAAATAACTGTTACTCTCCCAATTTTAATTCCATTTATTTGTTCAGAAACAGGGAGGAAGCAGGGTGGTTTGTCTTACAGAATGTCCCACTATTTGGTTTTATTTTTTTTAATTTTATTTAATTTTTAAACTTTACATAATTGTATTAGTTTTGCCAAATATCAAAATGAATCCACCACAGGTATACATGTGTTCCCCATCCTGAACCCTCCTCCATCCTCCCTCCCCATACCATCCCTCTGGGTCGTCCCAGTGCACTAGCCCCAAGCATCCAGTATGGTGCATTGAACCTGGACTGGCATCTCGTTTCATACATGATATTTTACATGTTTCAATGCCATTCTTCCAAGTCTTCCCACCCTCTCCCTCTCCCACAGAGTCCATAAGACTGTTCTATACATCACTGTCTCTTTTGCTGTCTCGTTCACAGGGTTATTGTTACCATCTTTCTAAATTCCATATATATGCGTTA
>NW_011492693.1:17726-26122 GCF_000754665.1 Bison bison bison
ACTAAATAACTGTTACTCTCCCAATTTTAATTCCATTTATTTGTTCAGAAACAGGGAGGAAGCAGGGTGGTTTGTCTTACAGAATGTCCCACTACTAAATAACTGTTACTCTCCCAATTTTAATTCCATTTATTTGTTCAGAAACAGGGAGGAAGCAGGGTGGTTTGTCTTACAGAATGTCCCACTACTAAATAACTGTTACTCTCCCAATTTTAATTCCATTTATTTGTTCAGAAACAGGGAGGAAGCAGGGTGGTTTGTCTTACAGAATGTCCCACTACTAAATAACTGTTACTCTCCCAATTTTAATTCCATTTATTTGTTCAGAAACAGGGAGGAAGCAGGGTGGTTTGTCTTACAGAATGTCCCACTACTAAATAACTGTTACTCTCCCAATTTTAATTCCATTTATTTGTTCAGAAACAGGGAGGAAGCAGGGTGGTTTGTCTTACAGAATGTCCCACTATTGGTTTTATTTTTTTTTAATTTTATTTAATTTTTAAACTTTACATAATTGTATTAGTTTTGCCAAATATCAAAATGAATCCACCACAGGTATACATGTGTTCCCCATCCTGAACCCTCCTCCATCCTCCCTCCCCATACCATCCCTCTGGGTCGTCCCAGTGCACTAGCCCCAAGCATCCAGTATGGTGCATTGAACCTGGACTGGCATCTCGTTTCATACATGATATTTTACATGTTTCAATGCCATTCTTCCAAGTCTTCCCACCCTCTCCCTCTCCCACAGAGTCCATAAGACTGTTCTATACATCACTGTCTCTTTTGCTGTCTCGTTCACAGGGTTATTGTTACCATCTTTCTAAATTCCATATATATGCGTTAGTATACTGTATTGGTGTTTTTCCTTCTGGCTTACTTCACTTTGTATAATAGGCTCCAGTTTCATCCACCTCATTAGAACTGATTCAAATGTATTCTTTTTAATGGCTGAGTAATACTCCATTGTGCATATGTACCACAGCTTTCTTATCCATTCATCTGCTGATGGGCATCTAGGTTGCTTCCATGTCCTGGCTATTATAAACAGTGCTGCAATGAACATTGGGGTACACGTGTCTCTTTCCCTTCTGGTTTCCTCAGTGTGTATGCCTAGCAGTGGGATTGCTGGATCATAAGGCAGTTCTATTTCCAGTTTTTTAAGGAATCTCCACACTATTCTCCATAGTGGCTGTACTAGTTTGCATTCCCACCAACAGTGTAAGAGAAATGCAAATCAAAACCACTATGAGGTATCATTTCACCCCAGTCAGAATGGCTGCGATCCACTATTGGTTTTAGAACAGGAGTCCACAATGCCAGCACAGTGGGTCAGGACCAGTACCAGTCCTTGGTCTATTAGGAACCAGACCTCCACAGCAGGAGGTGAGCTGCAGGCCAGTGAGTGAGGCTTCATCTGTATTATAGCTGCTCCCCATCACTCTCTCATCACCCCCAGAAGGGACAGTCTAGCTTGTTTTCCTGGAACTGTTTGTAGTTACATAACCTATGGTTAATAGAAACAAAAATAGCTTAAATATTGATGATTATTTTCCTTTCTCATTGCTCAGAATGGTGAGTTGGTGTCCTAGCAGTCTATCACAGTGACAAATTAGATGATGCCTATTAACATTTGGACACATTCGGCAAGCTTAAATTTCAATATTAAAAAACTAAGATCATGGGATCCAGCCCCATGCTTCATGGCAAATATAAGGAGAAAAGGTGGAAGCAGTGACAGATTTCTTCATCTTAGCTTCTAAAACCACTGTAAATGGTGCCTGCATCCATGAAATCAGAAGGCATTAGCTTCTTGGCAGGAAAGCTATGAGAAACATAAACAGTGTGTTGATAAGCAGAAACATCATTCTGCCCAACAAACTGGTATTTGTTTGGCCTTTTCTTTTGGATTCCTAAACATTCTGTCCAGTGCCAAGTGGTCTTTGAAGTCCCTAAGTTTTCTGGTCCTTCATGATTCCCAAGATTATTTTGTGCATTTCTCTACCCAGTCCTGAAATCAGCCATCTCTTTAAGATCGTCTGCTGGGAAATGTATTTAGAAGCTACATGTTAGACCTCAGAATAGTCACTGTCATCAAGTTCTCACTGCTTCTAGGCTTTACAGTGGTCGGAAGAGGAAGTACACATTTTCCTTAAAATTAAAATAAAAAGGAATATAATTAGTTGGTACAAACTTATGCTTTCAGTTCAAGATTTAAGACAGCAGGGTTTGAATTAAACTTGTATATGTTATGTGTGAACCTCTTTTTCTAGCCACTGAAAGGCTTACTTCAAAACATTAGTTTTAATTATCGTCTTGCTTTTACCTGTTAACATACATATGATTCTGTCACAATAACAGAAACATATGAGGAACAATAAGTTATTGAATTTTTGCAGGCCTCAGCTGCGATGGCAGTGCAGGTTCATGGTGGCTACAATGGCAGCGTAGAAGCGTGGCAGAGAGGAACTACCCCACGTCCAAATCAGGGGCAGCAACCAAGAGGAGCTACCCTACTTCCAAGGTAAGGAGCAGCGGCTGTGCTTTGCTGGGGAGCAGTGAAGTGATACCCCACGTCCAAAGTAAGAGAAACCCAAGTAAGACGGTAGGCACTGAGAGAGGGCATCAGAGGGCAGACAGACTGAAACCACATTCACAGACAACTAGCCAATCTGTCACATGGACCATAGCCTTGTCTCACTCAATGAAACTAAGCCATGGCTTGTAGGGCCACCATAGATGGATGAGTCATGGTGGAGAGGTCTGACAGAATGTGGTCCACTGGAGAAGGGAATGGCAAACCACTTCAGTATTCTTGCCTTGAGAACCCCATGAACAGTATGATAAGCAAAAAGATAGGACACTGAAAGATGAATTCCCCAGGTTGGTAGGTACCCAATATGTTACTGGAGATCAGTGGAGAAATAATTCCAGAAAGAATGAAGTGAAGGAACCAAAGCAAAGACAACACACAGTTGTGGGTGGGACTGGTGATAGAAGCAAGATTCGATGCTGTAGAGAGCAATATTGCATAGGAACCTGGATTGTTAGGTCTATTATTCAAGGCAAATTGGAAGTGGTCAAACAGGAGATGACAAGAGTGAGCACAGACATTACAGGAATCACTGAACTAAGATGGACTAGAATGGGTGAATTTAACTCAGATGACCATTATATTTACTACTGTGGGCAGGAATCTCTTAGAAGAAATGGAGTAGACATCATAGCCAACAAAAGAGTCTAAAATGCAGTACTTAGATGCAGTCTCAAAAATTACAGTATGATCTCTGTTTGTTTCCAAGGTGAACCATTCAATATCAGGTAATCCAAGTCTATGCCCAGATCAGTAAGGCGGATGAAGCTGAAGTTGAACAGTTCTATGAAGACCTACAAGACCTTCTACAACTGACATCCAAAAAAGGTATCATTCTCATTGTAGGGGAGTGGAGTGCAAAAGTAAGAGTCAAGAAACACCAGGAGTAACACTCAAATTTGGCCTTGGACTACAGAATGAAGCAGGGCAAAGGCTTTCTGCCAAAAGAATGCACTGGTCATAGCAAACACCCTCTTCCAACAACACAAGAGAAGACTCTACACATGGACATCTCCAGATGGTCAACACCAAAATCAGATTGATTATATTCTTTGCAGCCAAAGATGTAGAAGCCCTATACAGTCAGCAAAACCAAGACTGGGAGTTGATGGTGGCTCAGATCATGAACTCCTTATTGGCAAATTCAGACTAAAATTGGACAAACTGGAGAAAAGCACTAGACCATTCAAGTATGACCTAAATCAAATCCTTTAGGACTACCCAGTGGAAGTGAGAAATATATTTAAGGGGCTAGATCAAATAGACAGAGTGTCTGATGAACGATGGATGGAGGTTCATAACATTGTACATGAGACAGGAATCAAGACAATCCACAAGGAAAAGAAATGAAAAAAATCCAAATGGCTGTCTGAGGAGGCCTTACAGATAGCTGTGAAAAGAAGGGAAGCAAAAAGCAAAGGAGAAAAGTAAAGATATACCCATTTGAATGCAAAGTTCTGAAGAATAGCAAGGAGAGATAAGAAAGCCTTCCTCAGCGATCAATGCAAAGAAATAGAGGAAAACAATAGAATGGAAAAGACTAGAGATCACTTCAAGAAAAGTAGAACTACCAAGGGAATATTTCATGCAAAGACGAGCTCAATAAAGGACAGAAATTGTATGGACCTAAAAGAAGCAGAAGATATTAAGAAGAGGTGGCAAGAATACACAGAGGAACTGTACAGAAAAGAACTTCACAACCCAGAGAATCATGATGGTGTGATCACTCACCTAGAGCCAGACATCCTAGAATGTGAAGTCAATGGGCCTTAGGAAGCATCACTATAAACAAAGCTAGTGGAGGTGATGGAATTCCATTTGAGCTATTTCAAATCCTGAAATATGATGCTGTGAAAATGCTGCACTCAATATGCCAGCAAATTTGGAAAACTCAGCAGTGTCCACAGGACTGGGAAAGGTCAGTTTTCATTGCAATCCCAAAGAAAGGCAGTGCCAAAGATTGCTCTAACTGCCACACAATTGCACTCATCTCACACGCTAGTAAAGTAATGCTTAAAATTCTCCAAGCCAGGCTTCAGCAATACGTGAATCATGAACTTCCAGATGATCAAGCTGGTTTTAGAAAAGGTAGAGGAACAAGAGATCATATTGCCAACATCTGATGGATTATCAAAAAAGCAAGAAATTCCAGAAAAACACCTACTTCTGCTCTAATGACTATGCAAAAGCCCTTGACTGTGTGGATCACAATAAAATGTGGAAAATTCTGAAAGGGATGGGAATACCAGACCACCTGAATTACCTCTTGAGAAACCTGTATGCAGGTCAGGAAGCAGCAGTTAGAATGGGACATGGAACAACAGACTGGTTCCAAACAGTAAAGGAGTACATCAAGGCTTTATATTGTCACTCTGCTTATTTAACTTCTATGCAGAGTACGTCATGAAAACGCTGGGCTGGAGGAAGCACAGGCTGGAATCAAGATTGCCGGGAGAAATATCAATAGCCTCAGATATTCAGAGGACACCACCCTATTGCATAAAGTGAAGAAGAATAAAGTACCTCTTGATGAAGGTGAAAGAGTAGAGATAAATGTTGGCTTAAAGCTCAACGTTTAGAAAACTAAGATCATGGCATGTGGTCCCATCACTTCTTGGCCAATAGATGGGGAAATAGTGGAGACAGTGGTTGACTTCATTTTTCTGGGCTGCAAAATCACAGCAGATGGTGATTGCAGACATGAAATTAAAAGATGTTTACATCTTGGAAGGAAAGTTGAGACTAATCTAGACAGAATATTGAAAAGCAGAGACATTACTATGTCAACAAAGGTCTGTGTAGTCAAGGCTATGGTTTTTCCAGTGGTCATGTGTGGATGTGAGAGTTGGACTATAAAGAAAGCTGAGCCCTGAAGAACTGATGCTTTTGACCTGTGGTGTTGGAGAAGACTCTTGAGTGTCGCTTGGACTGCAAGGAGATGCAACCAGTCCATCCTAAAGGAAATCAGTCCTGAATGTTCACTGGAAGGACTGATGCTGAAGCTGAAACTCCAATACTTGGCCACCTGATGCAAAGAGCTGACTCATTTGAAAAGGCCCTGATGTTGGGAAAGATTGAGGGCAGGGGGAGAAGGGGATGACAAAGGATGAGACAGTTGTATGGCATCACCAACTCAAGGAACATGAATATGTGTGGACTCCAGGAATTGGTGATGGACAAGGAGGCCTTGTGTGCTGCCATTCATGGACTCACAAGAGTTGAACATGACTGAGGAACTGAACTGAACTGAAGTTTTTGAATACAGTGTCAGAATTCTTTCCTTTTTTTCTTTTTTTTTCCTTTGGTTTTGTTTTGATGGGCAGAATTTTTGTTTTTCCTTAGAAGATATTCCACTCTGAATGTAGAGTCATAAGTCTGAATTTTAAAGCCACTTAAGTAATGTGTTGTTATAGGTCGCTAGTCAACAACTTGATGCAATTAGATTTATTAGTCTTTGTTCTCAATTTGTTCAGTTCGGTTCAGTCCTTCAGTTGTGTCCGTCTGTTTGCAATGCCATAGACTGCAACATGCCAGGCTTCCCTATCTATCACCAACTCCTGGCGCTTTCTCAAGCTCATGTCCATCAACTTGATGATGCTATCCAACCATCTCATCATCTGTCTTCCGCTTCTCCTCTTGCCTTCAATTTTTCCTAATATCAGTATCTTTTCCAATGAGTCAACATGTTTAGTATGCATTCAGTCTCTTTTAAAATCAACCAACATGAATTAAATTCCTCTCTGTCCCTACTGCACCTCCAACTCTAGGTCAGAAATAAAAACCTGCAGAGACTAAAGGCTGATTCCAGCACATCGCTGTGGAGATATTGCTCCCAATTTTTTTTAGGGAAAATAAAATTAGTTTCTAACATTAAAATCAGTACATTGTACATAAATATACAAACTTTTGATTCTCTTGAAAACATGGCCAACTGGCCTGCTTTCCAGCATGGGCGAAGTGGAGGAAAGGCTGCTCCCAGAGGTAAGGCCTGTGCCGCCCAGATTCCAACATGATCACCTAGTCCTAGTATCATATCTCCTGCCTACTGGGGCCATGAGTTTGTGAGAACTAGACTTCTAGCTCTCTTAAGGTAAAGACTACTTTTGTCTTGATCAACTTTGACTTTGAAGCCTTTAACCCAGAGCCTAGCACACAGTTCTTCCTTGTACAGTTGTTGGATGATATAAAATATCTTGTGAATGCATATGACATTTCTTCCAGTACTGAAACCATGAAACTGAAGTACTGCTCTGCCCTAAATCTTTGATGCAGCCTGGCATCATAGGTGCCCCTATGTCTGCCATTAGACCCACTATCTAAAGCCAGTTGTATGTCAGTGGGCTGTCCCTGAAGTCTTCACTTTGCCATTTGACAACATATCATCCTAGCAATGTTTTCGCCAACGAAGACAGCAATGCATATCTCATGAAGTGGCTAGGAAGATGACATGAAAACATGCATGTCGAGCATGGCCCCTAGTATCCATTTTCATGATGTTCTTAGAAGTTTTTTCTCCAAGAAGGTAAGGTTTTCCGTCTTCTTAGATGTCCATGCAGATCAGTTTGATTTTTCAGCCAAGATTCAAGGAAGAGATTACAGTTCAATTCTCTGTATTCTGAAAAGCTTCAAAGTCCATTCATCAAGGACACTGATGAAGGTAAAGTTTTTATCGAGACCTTTGTATTTTTTTTCAGATCTTTTAGTGGCCTGAAGGGGAAAACTAGGGCAGGTCAGAGCATATATAACTAGGGGCTCCTGGTCACCACTACATGCTAAGATCCCAAACTTTCCTGAGTACTTGGAGCAAGGAAAGAAGCATGAAATGGCTTGTGCTCCTCGGTCTGGTGGCCTTCTCAGAGTGCATATTCAAGTAAGTATGGGGACTGTATGTCACATCATATTCCTTTCTCGGATTTTTCTTTTCATCTGATTATTCTTCCACCCATCAGGCTTGGAAGGGAATGGAATATTTCGCTAAGAGTCTTAAAGTTCAATTCTTACTTATTGATAAGTAACTTGCTATAGGAACTGTGGATTCCAAGGTCTTGGTGTAGATTTGGGTTTCACAACACTTGGGGTCCACTCTTGTCATGACCTGTTGAAAATGCAACTCCTTGAAACTGTTCAGTGCACAGTCTATGCAGATGTTGAGGTGGTCCTGTGGAATAGCACTTTTCTACATTTTGATCAACATGTCCTCTTTTTTCCCTGTCAATTTCAGTGTGTATATGCCTATGTCTGCATCTCTGTATCACTGTCGTTAATCTCTCCATCTCTTTGGAAGTCACTGGGAGTGTATTTCTCTTTGTGTTTTTTGCTTTTAATTTTTCATTTGACTCTTACTTCCTTCTCAAGCCTCTGAATTTCCTTTAATTGTTCCCTATATCTTGGATTCTTCTTTCAACTCTCTCTTCTCTTTCAACTTAGAGAAAGATACACTGTCTTATATCTGACAAGCAGTGTGACCACAGCCAACTCAGAAACCTCTTGCATTTCAAATTGCTCCGTTGTAAAAGAGAATAAGAGTCCCCCCTTCTACCTCCTTCCTTGAGGTTCTTTGAGAAGGAATGAGTGGGATGGCAACAGCAATGATAATGGCTGTCATTGTTGAGACTTCCTATTTATCAGGTACCTTATATCCATCACTTCACTTATCCCCAAGATATTCTATTTGGAGGGTTTGTATTGTTGCTATGCTAAGTCACTTCAATCGTGTCCAACTCTGTGCGACCCCATAGATGGCAGCCCACCAGGGTCCCCCGTCCCTGGGATTCTCCAGGCAAGAACACTGGAGTGGGCTGCC
>NW_011492693.1:27300-39951 GCF_000754665.1 Bison bison bison
TATAGCACAGAAAAAATATATCAAATGCAGATCCTCTGTGATCAAAGTCTGTGAGCTGCACAGTGGTTAGAAAGTGATCTCGAGAGATATGTGACACCCAGAGGGAGGCACCAGTGTGGGAATAGAGGGTAGCCAGTTCTGCACTAACCCACTCCCTCCTTCTCCTTGTAGATATTCTACATAGGTACCATCACCATTGGAACACCCCCTCAGGAATTCCAGGTTGTCTTTGACACAGCCTCATCTGACTTGTGGGTGCCCTCCATCGTTTGCAACAGCTCAACCTGTTGTGAGTACAGACATCCCCTACCCGGACCATCCTTCACTTGCCCTGCCATCCTGTTTCCACCCTTGGCATCTGATGACACTCATCTCTTGTGTCTGCAGCTACACACGTTAGATTCAGACATCGTCAGTCTTCCACCTTCCGGCTTACCAATAAGACGTTCGGGATCACGTATGGATCTGGGAGAATGAAAGGAGTTGTTGTTCATGACACAGTTCGGGTAACAGTGTAACAAATGCTGAGTCAGGACTGGCTATGGAGTGACCTCTGCTTGCAAAACAGATGCAGGACCATCTGGCAGGACCCTTCCTAGCCTAATTCCCATAGATATTGGCCAACTTATCCACAGGATCATGTCTCTGGGTTTGCAGTGCCCATGGTGACACAAGAGCAAACAAATTAGCTAACCCAGAGAGTGGCTTGAGTTATGGACTTGCAGCTCCTCTGCCCATGAGCAGTTCAAGGTTCATTTGGCTCAGAGCGAGAAGGGATAAAAGCACCCACTTTTAAATTTACAGACTGTTCCAGGCACTTTCAGGTGATAACTGGTTTAATCCTGCAACAACCCCTCAAAGCAGTTACTCTGATTAGGTCATGAGGCATATGAGGTAACTGAGGTCCAGACAGCAAGGGCCTTCCTGAGAGCATACATGTGATAAAAGGTGGAGTTAGACTGGCTTTTCAGGACTGAAGTTGCTGTGGGGTGTTTGGGGACAGGATAAAACTGATACGGGTATCCTGGGGTCAGTTGATGGCTTCAGGTATCCAGAGTGGGAAACTGGAGGCCTGAGAACTCAAGGGGCCTGATAAATGAGTTCTCACTTTAGAGGACCTTTGAGAGTCTAATAAATTTATGGCTTGCCTCCCCCAAAATACTTGAGTAGTTCCCCTCTCTCTCTTTCTCTCTCATACACACTCACAGAAATATACATATATCCCCAAAAGTGAATTCTCCAGGCAGTAATTTCATAGAACTCTGCAAGCAAGATTGTGTTTTTGGCTTCTGTCTTCCTGGACAGATGCAGAATCCACAGTACCTTACAGAGAATGCAGTCCATTCCTGTCATTAGGTCACAGTAATGCCAAAGAGAAGGCTATCTTGCTCAGAATTGTTTTGTCCATAAGGTGGCACCAATGGGACCTGGCCTGACTCTTGGTTGCCCCACCAGTACAGAAGCCAGGAGGCCAATTTGACTCACTCAGGTGGTGTTTTTCAGAAGGGCAGATGTTTTATAATTCACAGCCTCTCTCAAATGAAACCCAAATTCCCCTTCCACCTTGCTCTAACCATCTGTGGTCAACCAAAGACAGAGCCCAGCCTCAATTCTTCTCTGAGGATCTAATGGCAATGCACCCCAGCCCAGTCCTAGTCCCACTTCTGTAAGTGGGAACACCCTTCTCTCCCACAGATTGGGGACCTTGTAAGTACTGACCAGCCATTCGGTCTAAGCATGGCGGAATACGGGTTTGAGGGCAGAAGATTTGATGGTGTCTTGGGCTTGAACTACCCCAACATATCCTTCTCTAAAGCCATCCCCATCTTTGATAAGCTGAAGAATGAAGGTGCCATTTCAGAGCCTGTTTTTGCCTTCTACTTGAGCAAGTAAGTCTGAGATGGACAATTCCTTTCTCCAAATTAGCTGTAAGATGCTTTCAGTTGTACAAAAATTATAGAACACTTGATAAAGAAGTATCCTGAGATAATATAACCAAGGATAACTATGGCCCCAGGGCCCTACCTGGCTTCACCACTGGCTTTTATAAATAAAATTTTATTGGAACACAACCCAGATCCTGGACTCAAGACCAATAACTTGGTCTAGGGGGGTGAGGTATGAAGCAGGCAAAAGGAAGGCAACAGGAAACAGGTTGAAGGAAAGGCATTAGGATTTGCTTATGAATTTGATCAGGAAGGAAGGAGAAGGATGGTGAATATCTTTCCTTCCTCATTAGCATTTCACTGGGAGCCCAGGATCAGCTACCCATTTTGTGGAGCCAGTGAGAAATGAAAGTATGGGACACAAAAGTGTGGGACCCTTTATTCAAGAAATATTAGGCATCTCAAGACAGGGAGAGCAGAGTTTGGGTCCCTTCTGAGTGTGGGGCCCTTTGGACAGTGTAGGTCACAGGCCAGTGGAGCCAACTCTGGGTGACCTGAACCCACACCCTTAGAAACCCCAGGCCTTGATTTTCCTGAAAAATGACAAGGTGGACACGGGGAAAGCCAAAACACTTCAGCACCCAGTCCTCTGAGGGTGTTTGAGCACTCACGTCACTGGAGGTCCAGGGCTTCTTCAGAAGACATAGTGGGTGGAGCTCAGACAAGTGATTCATCTTCTAACCTCCTCTGTGCCACTCATGAGACAGTAACAGACCTCAGTCTGGATCTCTATCTCTCCTAGACGCTATTTCTGCATCTGTACATGGAGACCTTATTAGCGCCTTGATGGGTGGACCATCACAGCTCTCACACAGTGCTGTTGTTACTGTCCTCCAAGGATCCCCCCCTCACTTCTCTCTACAGAGACAAGCAGAAGGGCAGTGTGGTGATGTTTGGTGGGGTGGACCACCGCTACTACAAAGGAGAGCTCAACTGGGTACCATTGATCCGAGCGGGTGACTGGAGTGTACACGTAGACCGGTAAGCCTCTCCCTCTGAGGGTCAGCCCAAGTGATGCTCCCGCTAATGCACATGGACATTACAGGCAGACACACACAAATGTATTCTCAGACACTCAGTCACACAGACATATACACCACCCACAACATCACAGACAGTCACACAGACACTTGGAAACATACAAGCAGACACATATAAACCTACACAGAGACACATAAAAACATGCATAGCTAGTCAGAGACACACAAGCACACACAGAGACACATACAAACACACATACAAACACACAAGCACATAGATACACAAACAACCCATGGGTTTATAATCCCCAGGCCTTCTGAACAAGGCTCTGATCAGGGTCCTAAAAGGGTCCAGAGAGGTCTGTGCAGCTGGGAGAGGGCTGCACCCACTGCCCTTTGAGGTGCAGAGTATGGTTAGAGTACTCTACAGTGTGGTGAACAGAGAGAGGATCAGGGAGAATTTCACCAGCCTGAACAGAGTTATGATAAGATGACCAACTGTCCAGAGCTATCTAGGACATAGGAAGTTCTCAGTACAGATAAATGTCATTTTAAAAACAGGGACAGTCCTGAGAAAATGGAGAAAACTGGTCTGATTAGGGAGCAGCTACCCAGCAGTGGAGAGAGGTTGGCTGCAGTCTTAAGACGTGAAAGCAACTAAAACAAAAGGCACCCCATGTTCATGGGCACACAGTGGGACAGGGTCTATAACAGAGAATCAGGAAGGTGGGATCCAGGAGTGACTTGAGGACAAGAGGCATAACTGATAGGATTCTATGTAATACCCTCCAACAAAAGCTGATTTGTCCTTCGGAGTTTCGGAGGGCTAGTCATGTATTTCCAAGCCAGGGTCTCAGGGTCTGAGCTGGTTGTAGGAGCAGTACTGGGAGACACCCTTTCCCAGAGGAGCCCCTCTCTCCCCCTACTCTGAGAATATGCTGCCCCTGCGAATCTCCATATTCACTCTTTGTGTGACCTGTTATTTGTTCCCCATCACATAGAGCTCTCTTGATGTTTCTTATTGTTTTCTCAGTCTTCATTCACTCATTGAACAGATAAGCATTGGGAATCCACTGTGTGCCAGACACTTTAGGGAGGCAAGGAGAATAAAACTCGCCTTCACATCTAAGAAGGCAGATATACATGAAGTGACTCACCCACATAGTTAATTGTGACTTTGGTACATGCTAGACATGAGGAGGAGAAGGCAATGCAACCCACTCCAGTACTTTGCCTGGAAAATCCCAGAGACAGCAGAGCCTGGTGGGCTGCTCTCTATGAGGCTGCATAGAGTCGGACACAACTGAAGTGAGTTAGCAGCAGCAGCAGCAGCAGACATGAGGAAGGGTCAACAGAGAGTTACCAAGACAGGAGACTGATAAACACCGGGGGAAAGACTTCCCGAAAACAATACAATTAAGCTGTAATCTGGAAGATGAGAAGAAATTTGCCAGTCAAAGAGGAGTGGAGTCTTCTAGGAAGGAAGACCAGCTTGTGTCATGGTACAAAATATCCTGGTGTATTCAAGTACTACATTTGAGGATGTCAGGAAAGGTGCTGTGTCGAGAGCAAAGGAAAAGAGGGCAAGAGATGAAGAGCTGTTTACGAGACAGTCGGGAAGGGGACAACTCTGGGGAGACTCAGAATGACCTTGATGCCCGCTTTCTTCCCTTGTCTCTCAGCATCACCATGAAAGGAGAGGTTATTGGTTGTTCTGACGGCTGCACGGCCATGGTGGACACCGGGTCATCAAATATCCAAGGCCCAGGAAGAGTGATCGATAACATACACAAGCTCATTGGTGCCACGCCACGGGGTTCCAAGGTGAAGGGTCATGCCCCAGGGTCACTCCCAGTCTCCACACAAAACAAGGATCTCCATGGCCAATCTCTCACCCTCTCTCTCTAACAGCACTACGTTTCATGTTCTGCGGTCAATGCTCTGCCCTCTATTATCTTCACCATCAATGGCATCAACTACCCAGTGCCAGCTCGAGCCTACGTCCTCAAGGTGAGGGGACGATACTAAAGGGTGGTTCTCAAACTGGGGCTTGCAGGAACCCTTGGGCTGCTGCTGGGAGGAGGGCGCCCTCTGGAGGCCATGTCACCCCATTGCAGATGCTCCTGAGCCTTGTGGCTGGGCCAGTGCCTCCCACAAATCCAGTCACTTGAGAGTAAAGGGCTGTGTGGGACACTGATTTTCCTGAAATAAATGTGGAGATACCACACCATATGGCATGGTGGGAGTCAGAGAGAGGGGAACACTAAGGTCCTCAGTCCTTAAAGAGCTTCAATTCAATCTGAACCCTTAGGTGCATGAACATGAAATTCAGCACTAGCAGTCCCTGAAATAGGCCATGTTACAAGGAGTTTGGCAGGGGACAGTCCCAGAGTGAAGTCCCAGCATAAGTTAACAGTCTGCCTTCCCTTCTCAAGACTTTTCTGGTTTGAATGATAAATTACATGGTCAGCCTTGTTCTTGGCTGCATCTTCCCCTTGCTCTGGACTGGTGCCTCCTTTGTCAGTTGGGATACCTGACCCCTCAGTGGGGAGGTTGGATAATAAGGTGAATAAAGGGTGCACAGTGACTGTTCAGCCCTGGAACAGGGTGGAGGCTTCATGTCAGCTCCCTGCAAGAGTTCAGAGCAGGCTGATGGGCTCAAAGAAGGCTTTGAGGAAGAGAGGGAATTTCAGGAATTCTAAAATGACAAACTCATTGAACCACTTTGAGGGTTGCTTGGTGCTGGGCAAAACTGCACTGGATTCCATGCAAATGTCATCTCAAGGTGGTCTGCACTGGGGCACTGGGGACTTACTAGGGCTGATGAGGGCTACGGACTAACCACTGGGGATGGGGAACCAGCGGATGTTACCCACCCAACCGTGTCATGGCCAAAGAGGGTGAGTGTGGGCTGAAGGAGGCTTCTCAGAGTTCCTGAGTTAAGTGTTCAAGAACGTGTTGTGGGCACTGCTCTATTTAAGATGGATAACCAACATCGAGTTACTGTGTAGCACAGGGACCTCCACTCAGTTATATGACAGCCTGCATGGGAGGGGTGTCTTTGGGACCAATACACAGATACATACAGTTGAGTCCCTTTACTGTCCTCCTGAAACTCAGAATATTGTTAATCAGCTAAACTCCAATACAAAATAAAGTTTTTTTTTTTAATAAAGTACAGATTGTGGGGATGTAGGAGAAGAACCAGCATTCTCTGCAGAGAAAACAAGGAGCAGGAGTCAGAAGGAAAGAATCAGGGATTGGGGGGAACTATGAACACATTTGTTCTTTTCTAAATAATTATATTCAAGTGTGGCTAATCTTCAGTGTCACATTAAAATCTGCTGCATAACAATGT
Source organism: Bison bison bison (assembly GCF_000754665.1). Classification (NCBI taxonomy): domain Eukaryota; kingdom Metazoa; phylum Chordata; class Mammalia; order Artiodactyla; family Bovidae; genus Bison; species Bison bison. The sequence continues at coordinate 33,585 of NW_011492693.1, forward strand.
GACTCAGTTATACACATGAAAATATATTTTTTCTTATTCTTTTTCATGTGGTGTATCACTGAATATTGAATATGGTTCCTGACGCTGTACAGTAGGACTTTGTTGTTTTTCATTTCTCTGTTTCCCCAACTCCCAGTCCTCTACTCACCACACCCTTCCTCATAACAACCTGATGTCTTGGCCCTCTTTGGTTTTGGATGAACTGTCATACCCCTTGCTGCTGAGAAAACCCCTTGATACTTACTAAAAGAGGGAAACAAAACAAAGAATTTTGCTGGGTCTGGATATTGGGGGGAGTCACTGGTAAGGGCTCATGCTGACTAGTGTGTGTCATTGGCTTCCCCAGGATTTTACAGGCAACTGCTACACCACCTTTAAAGAGAAAAGGGTAAGGAGATCTACAGAGTTCTGGATCCTGGGTGAAGCCTTCCTGAGGCTGTATTTCTCGGTCTTTGATCGAGGAAATGACAGGATTGGCCTGGCACCGGCAGTGTAAATGCTTGGAGAGGTTCAGGAATCAGTAAGGCCGCTCCTAACACAGTCACTCACACTTTGGGCACTCCTGCCCAGGATGCTGGTGAACTGTATTTGGTGTTCTGTACACGCTATTCTCAGTAAAGAATAAAGGGTTTTACTTTTAATGGTGCTGAAACAAATGTTGCCTCTGCTTGTGTCTGGGTGTGAAGGATCTAGAACTAAGTCTGAATCAAAATTAAGAGGAGCCCTACTCCAACTGGCTTCAAGGAAAGGGTAGACTCATTGAAATGATTCTGGGAATCCAGGATACAAGAATCAGAGCAAATACAAAGATCTCAGTGACTGGAGCCAAGAAATCAGAAATCATCAATTCTCTCTCACCCTTGCTATTTCCCTTTGGTCTACTTTGATGGTCTTAGCCCAGCAACTTTTTTCCTTAAGGCTTCTAAACCTAGTGAGGGAGTTCAAGCTACCTGCCCCAGGGTGTTAAATCCTGAAGGCATCACCTAGTAAGGAAAAAAGATTGCAGACATTAGAGTTCAAGGGTGTTCTCTGAATCACCCACCTCTGTTCACATGTACAGCCCTAGATCAGCCATCCTGGCAGGGACATGGGGTCTTATGACTGGCTTTACATGGTCTTTGTCCCTGACCCAGAAGCACGCATGATTGTTAAATTCCTCCAGAACTACATGACTGATGCTGGGGAGAGGCAGCCCAAAGGATAGCAACTCACAGATGGTCTAGGCCATGGAAGAGTTTGTGATGACCCACAAACTCCACTACCTCCTCATTCAGAGGAATTATAAGGGGTAATGAAATAGACTCTCTTCATCCCATCTCAGAAGAACTTATCACTGGGCTTCTCCTCCATGGGATGTTGAGTGAGGAGCATTTCATGCAGAGCTGGTTTCCTCTTTTTCCCACACCCCAGTCACCAGCTCTCTGCCACATATGCCTGATCTGTTCTTTCCAGTCCTACTTGGTAAGTGGTGGCCCCAGTGGATTCCTGAGCCTTCCCCCTCCTCCAGGGCCCAGAATGCCCCTTCCTTGGCCTCCATTGCTTCTGGGGAGAATGCAACACATGTATCATGGAATCCAGGGTACACAGAGCCTTCAGCCTTTCTGAGATTCCTCCAGGGGTGGAGCTACAAACTATTTGCTTGGAGCTGCAATGGTTAGGCTCATTTGCAGTGGAAGAATACATTCTTTCCACCTGGAGGCCCTCAGTAGATGCCTCAGCTGAGTCAGCCAGGGTCAGAGGTTGATTTCCTTTCAGATTGACTGGTTTGATCTCCTTGTTGTATAAGGGACTCTCAAGAATCTTCACAAGCACCACAGTTCAAAATCTCAATTCTTTGGCATTCACCCTTTCTTATGGTCCAAATCGCTCATCTGTACATGATTACTGGAAAAATCATAGCTTTGACACTACAGACCTCTGTACCAAAGTGAGTCTCTGCTTTTTAATACACTGTCCAGGTTTTTCATAGCCTTTCCTCCTTCCAAGGAGCAAGTGTCTTTTAATTTTGGGCTGCAGTCAAGGTCGATTGTGGTTTTGGAACCCAAGAAAATAAAATCTACCACTGTTTCCACGTTTCCCTCATCAATAAGCCATGATGTGGTGGGACCAGATGCCATGAATGTGGAGTATATTTTTGTGAAGAATGTTTTGGATGAGTTTTAAGCCAGTTTTTGCATCTCCTCTCCTCAAGAGGCTCTTTAGTTCTTTGCTTTCTTCCATTAGGGCAGTGTCATCTTCATATCTGTGGATGTTGATATTTCTCCCAGCAATCTTTATTGCATCTTGGGATTTATGCAGTCCAACATATTGAATGATGTATCCTATATAGAAGTTAAATAACCAGAGTGAGAATGTACACCTTGTCATGCTTTTTTACCCAGTTTTAAATCTGTCAGTTGTTCTGTGTCTGATTCTAACTGCAGCAATTTGACCTACATACAGACTTTTCAGGAGACAGGTAAGGTGATCTAGTACTCCCATTTCCTTAAGAATTTTTCACAGTTTGTTGTGGTCATTTATGTGAAAGGCTTTAGCATAATCAGTGAAGCAGACGGAAATGTTTTCTGGGATTCCCTTGCTTTCTCTATGATCCAATGGATGTTGCCAATTTGATCTCTTGTTCCTCAAACCAGTTTGTACATCAGGAAGTTTTCAGTTCATGCAGTGTTGAAGCTTAGCTTGAAGGATTTTGAGCATTACCTTGTGAGCAAGTGAGATGAGTGCAATTGCATGATAGGTTGAACATTCTTTGGAATTGCCTTTCTTTTGGATTGGAATGAAAATTGACCTTTCCCAGCACTGTGGCCACTCATGAGTTTTCCAAATTTGCTGACGTATTGAATGCAGCACTTTTACAGCCTCATTCTTTAGAATTTTTAAATAGCTCAGCTGGAATTCCATCACCTCTCCTATCATTGTTTGTAGTGATGCTTCCTAAGGCCCACTTGACTTCGTACTCTAGTATATCTGGCTTTACATGAGTGACGCAAGCATCATCCCTATCCTGGTCTTTATGACCATTTTTGTACAGTTCTTCTGTGTGTTCATGCCACCTCTTCTTAATCTCGTCTGCTTCTGTTAAGTCTCTGATTTTCTGACCTTTATTGTGCCCATCCTTGCATGAAGTGTTCCTCTGATAGCTCCTGTTTTTTCTGAAGCGATCTATACTCTTTACAGTTCTATTATTTTCCTCTAATTCTTGCAGTGTTCACTTATAAAGACTTTCTTATATCCCCTTGCTACTCTCTGGAAGTCTGCATTCCATTGAGGACATCTTTCCCTTTCTCCTTTGCCTTTCACTTCTCTTATTTTCTCAGCTGTTTTTAAGGCCTCCTCAGGCAATCCCTTTTCCTACTCACATTTGTTTTTCTTGGGGATGGTTTTGGTGACCACCTCCTGTACAATGTTACAAACCTCCATCCATAGTTCTTCAGGCCTCCAGACCTAATCCTTTGAATCTATTTTCCATCTCCACTATAAAATCATAATGGATTTGATCTAGGTCATAGCTGAATATTCTACTGGTTTTCCTTACTTACTTCAGTTAAAGCCTGACTACTGCTTGCTTCTGCCTAAGCATTGTTGCCAGATCATCGCCCACCACTCCCAGTGGGTGTGGAGCAAAAACACACAATTTGAGGACTGTTACCCTGGGTTTGTGCTTGGCTTTTCACGTGCTTGGCTGTGGGACCTTGATCAAGTCCCTTAAGCTCGGTTTTCTCATCTGGTCAATGGGCACGATGATGACAATTCCACATCTAGATGCATGTGTGCCTGCTAAGAAGTGGCCCTGAGAATCTGGAAAAAGTATGAATTATTTTGCCACCTGGGAAGATGGAAATCTTCTGTTTAGATGTTATGGCTGCCATCCCCAAGGCTAAATACTGATTCAAGCCAAATGACATCTATCTCTGAACCTGACCCAGAACTCTGACTGAGCCAATGCTTCTGTTTTCTGGGCCCCAACAAGAGCTAATCATTACTGTCTCAGATTGCTCCCTTCCCAGGCTTACCAGTCAGCCTTTCCTTGTCAACTACTTCTAGCCTGAAACCACATTGAAAGGAGAGTTGTAAGGCTGTTGGTCTCTTTTCGGTTTCCCACATCTCCAGCATAGCAAGAAGTAGCTGTTATGCCTACTTGTCATAGCAACAGCTATGGCAACCTGTACAGTCCAATCTCAGCCTGTTAAATGTAACTGTCTCCATTTGGCCCCTCATGTTTTAATTACCTACATTTGCCTTAGAAATCTTCCTATGCTTGCTGTTTAATGACCAAATATGTGTGGACTTGATCTAGTTTTCTTTCCCAAGTATGATTCCAACCATGCAATGAAGTAACCACACATTTAGTCATCTAATTACCCACAGGAATAAACAAAAGCAAACCACCCATCCATTTCTTGCTTGCCCCAAAACAACATTGAAGTAATCTGCTGAAACAATGTGATACATTGGCATGTACACTCCAGTAGGGACACTCTTTCTGGATCCGTTTTGCACCTAATGCCAGATGTCTACCACAAGCTTCACCCTCCAGCAGCCAGCCACCTGGTTTTTGTAGACTCACCCCACTCCAGATCCCTTTGACATCCTTCAGTAACATCTAGAGAAGAAACTCAGTCAAAGCTCTCTCTCCTGCCAAAAAGAGTTTGTTTTTTTGTTTTTGTTTTTTTTTAGAAAACAATGTTTGATAACACATTCAAAATCTTGTGTTCCTTGCCTTGGATTCAAGGACCTGCACCAGAGGATGGGAAGCCTCCCCTTCCAACTAAATCTTTCTCCACTCCAACAAGGACCAGAGCCTTCACTGGACCCTATGTCCTCACTGGTATTGTTCAGTTGCTAAGCCATGTCTGACTCTTTGTGGTTACATGTTCGGCAACAAAACAGGCCTCCCTGTCTTTCACTATTTCGTCTAATTTCCTTAAACTCATGTCCTTTGAATAGGTGACTCCATCTCATATTCTCATCTCTCTCCTTCTGCCCACAATCTTTCCTAGCGTCAGGGTCTCTTCCAAAGATCTGGGTCTTGACATCATTGGCCTAAGTGTTGGAGCTTCATCTTCATCATCAGTCCTTCCACTGAGTATTACTCTACCACTTCCAAAACAAAACTCATGTTTCCAATCACCTAACAATATTGAACATTGATAAAGTTTAGTAGAAGTGGGATCTTGTCCTCTGGGAAATCCCAGCACTGCCCCCTGCCTTTCTCTTACCATTCTCTCCACCTGGCATAGAATTGCTTCCCTACAGCCTCTCCAGCTTGAAATGGCCTGCTGACCTAAAATTGTCAGCTATCCACAAATTGTTCCTTCCTCCTTCCTTAAAGACTTCTGCCTGCTCCCTGATTGTCCTCTGTACATCAGTTCAGTTCAATCTCTCAGTCATGTCCACTCTTTGCTATATCATGGGATGCAACATGCCAGGCTTCCCTGTCCATCGCCAACTCCCAGAACTTGCTCAAACTCATGCTCATCAAGTTGATGATGTCACCCAACAATTTTGTCTTCTGTCTTCCCCTTTGCCTCCTGCTTTTAATATTTCCCAGCATCAGGGTCTTTTATAATGAGTCAGTTCTACCCATCAATTGGCCAAAATAATAGAGGTTCAGCTTCAGCATCGGTCCTTCCAATGAATATTCAGGACTGATTTCCTTTAAGATGTAATGGTTGGATCTCCTTGCAGTCCAAGGGACTCTCAAGAGTCTTGTCCAGCACACAGTTCAAATGCATGAATTCTTTGGTGCTCAGCTTTCTTTATGGTCCAACTCTCACATACACTCATGACTTCTGGAAAAACCATAGCTTTGACTCTACAGATCTTTGCTGGTAAAGTAATGTCTATGCTTTTTAGTATTCTGTCAAGGTTTTTCATAGCTTTTCTTCCAAGGACCTAGTGTTTGTTTGTTTGTTTTTCCCCAGAGCTGCAGTCACTATCTGGAGCTATTTGGGAACCCAGGGAAATAAACTATGTCACTGCTTTCATTGTGTCTCCATGTATTTGCCATGAAATAATGGAACTGGATGCAGTGATCTTCGGTTTTTGATCTGTAGGTACCTAATCAAGACAATCCCCAATAAAATGAAATTCAAAAAGGCAAAATGGTTCTCTGAGGATGCCTTAGAAATAATGTAAAAAATAAGAGATGCAAAAGGCAAAAGGGAAAAGAATCACATACCAACCTGAATGCAGAGTTCCAAAGATAGCAAGAAGAGATTTTTAAAAAGCCTTCCTAAGTGATCAGTGCAAAGATATAGAGGAAAACGATAGAATGGGAAAGACCAGAGATCTGCTCAAGAAATTTAGAGATAGGGAAGGATCATTCATGCAAACATGGGCCAAATAAAAGAAGAAAATGGCATGG
>NW_011492693.1:40051-56480 GCF_000754665.1 Bison bison bison
GCATTCAAAGATGGGACAAATAAAAGAAAGAAATGGCATGGACCTAAGAGAAGCAGAATATATTAAGAAGAGATTGAAAGAATATATAGAAGAAACATAAAAACATAAATGAAAGTAAGTTATCAATGTTTATTTTTGAAAAAACTACCTGGTTTTAGCTGTGGAGAAATATTTGATACTTTAAGCAAGTAGTTCATTGTAATAGACCTTTTTAGACTTCTTTTTATTTGCTTTAAGCATATATAATTTAAATAGATTTATTCCTATCTGTAATTAAAACCATGGTAGCAGACTATGTTGGAGAAGGCAATGGCACCCCACTCCAGTACTCTTGCCTGGAAAATCCCATGGATGGAGGAGCCTGGTAGGCTGCAGTCCTTGGTGTTGCTAAGAGTTGGGGATGACTGAGCGACTTCATTTTCACTTTTCACTTTCATTCATTGGAGAAGGAAATGGCAACCCACTCCAGTATTCTTGCCTGGAGAATCCCAGGGAAAGAGGAGCCTAGTGGGCTGCCGTCTATGGGGTCGCACAGAGTCAGACACGACTGAAGTGACTTAGCAGCTTAGCATACAAAAAGGATATTAATGACCCAGATAACCACGATGGTGTGATCACTCACCTAGAGCTAGACATCCTGAAGTCAAGATGCCCTTAAAGAGCATCACTATGAGTAAAGCTAGTGGTTGTGATGGAATTGCAGTGGAGCTATTTCAAATCCTAAAAGATGATGCTGTTAAGGTGCTGCACTTAATACACTAGCAAATTTGGAAAACTCAGCAGTGGCCACAGGATTGGAAAGGTTGTTTTCATTGCAATCCCAAAGAAAGGCGATTTCAAAGAATGTTCAACTACCACGCACTTGCACTCATCTCACATGCTACCAAAGTAATTTCTCCAAGCAAGTCTCCAACAATACATGAACTGTGAAATTCCATAAGTTCAAGCTGGATTTAGAAAAGGCAGAGGAACCAGAGTTCAAATTGCCACCGCTCATTGGATCATAGAAAAAGCAACAGAATTCCAAAAATATACCTAATTCTGCTTTATTGACCATTTAAAAGCCTTTGACAGTGTGGATCACAACAGACTGCAGAAAACTTACTGTGATTGAAATACCAGATCATCTTGCCTGCCTTCTGAGAACTCTGTATTCAGGTCAAGAAGCAATAGTTAGAACTGAACATGGAACAGTAGACTGGTTCCAAATCAGGAAAGGAGTGCGTCAAGGCTGTATATTTTCACCCTGCTTATTTAAATTATATGCTCAGTACATCATTCGAAATGCCCAACTGGATGAAGCACAAGCTGGAATCATGGTTGCTGGGAGAAATATCAATAACCTCAGATATGCAGAAGAGACCACTGTAATGGCAGAACATGAAGAGAAACTAAAGAGCCTCTTGATGAAAGTGAAAGGGGAGATTGAAACATCTGGCTTAAATTCCACATTGAAAAAATGAAGATCATGGCATTTCGTCCCATCACTTCATGGCAAATAGATGGGGAAACAATAGAAACAGTGAGAGACTTTATTTTTAAGAGCTTCAAAATCATTGCAGATGATAACTTCAGCCATGAAATTAAAAGATGCTTGCTTGTTTAAAGAAAAGTTATGACAAGCCTAGCAGCATTTTTAAAAGCAAAGACAATATTTTGCTAAAAAAGTTCAGTATAATTAAAACTATTTTTCCAGTTGTCATGTATGGATGTGACAGTTGGAGCATAAAGAATGGTGAGTAATGAAGAATTGAAGGTTTTGAACTGTGGTGTTGGACAAGACTCTTGAGAGTCCCTTCGACTACAAGGAGATCCAACAAGTCCATGTTAAAGGAAATCAATCCTGAATATTCATTGGAAGGACAGATGCTGAAGCTGAAACTCCAATACTTTGGCCAACTGATGTGAAGAACTTACTCATTAGAAAAGACCTATTACTGGGAAAGATTGAAGGCAGGAGGAGAAGAGGATGACAGAGGATGAGATGGTTGGATGGCATCACCGACTCGATGACATGAGTTTGAGCAAGATCCAGGAGTTGGTGAAGGACAGAGAAGCCTGGCATGCTGCTGTCCATGGGGTTGCAAAGAGTCAAACATGAGTGAGTGACTGAACTGAACTGAACATACCCATAGCAAATGCTATTTATAACTGTCATGGTTCTCCAGCAAGATGGGGCTCCCCAAATCCCCATATCCCTGGTTAGTCTGCACCCATGCACAGAAGTCACTGCCTAGCAGGCAAAAGGCATTCAGTGAGTTCTGATGGCAGGGGGACCTCCATTTTGCTAAACATAGAGGACCAAAGACACATTTATTCTCCTGTTTCAAACAATTTGAAAATAGAAGAGATAAATGAAAGAGCAGATTTTTACATCAAATGTCAGGCAACAGAGAATGGATTCCTGAGGCAGGGAGCAAGCAAGGTGAGTTCTACAATTGTCCCAACTCTAGAAATAATTTCCAACACATACATGAAAGGGCTATCTAGGCAGAGACCAACGGTCTCCTAAGAAGAAAGATTTGAGACTCTAGATAGTTAGAGATCACAGGAGAGAACAACACACAGAGAAATGTGCAAGTGTACAGGTGATACCCTTCCAGTTTACAGCAGACAGTTAATAGTACTGGTCAGGATTATAGGGAACAATCCCTGAGTCTCAAATTGCACCAAGTCTAATGGTGTCCCCACCCACCAGCATGGAAATTACTCATAATTCCCATGACATCAGTATGGCCCTGAAGACAATATTGCCTTACTAGTGGGGAATAGTAAACCTGGTGTAAAGTCTTGTCTTATATCAGCTAAAAAACCTGAAGAGCAAGCCTTCAAAAAATACAATTGTTTCCATGAAATTAAAAGTGTCTGCAAACAGTGCCATGAATAATTTTTAAAAATTAAGAATATTCAGCATCCAAAGGGTAAAAATTGCCACATCCAATATCCAACTTAAAATTTCCATATGAAATGTGAAAATATTTGACTTACATCAATCAAAATATTGTAAAGTAATTATCCCCTAATTAAGATAAATAAATAAATTTAAAAAAATGTCCAATGTGTAAAGAAGCAATAAAATATCCAAAATGAAGGAAAAATCAATTAGTAAAAACACAGTTAAAACATACATTACATAATTAGCAGGAAAGGACATTAAAATGCTTCCTAGAATAATAATCTTTATAGTCATGAAGCTGAAAAATATTGAGTATGTTAAATAGAGAAATGGAAAATAGGAATGAAAAGACTGTGGGAAAAAATTAATTGTGCATCATAGAGATTTGAAACAACTTTAAGAATACTAACATATATGTAAATGGAATCCCACAGAAGTGAAAGAAGGAGAATAGAGAAAAGAACTTCATAATTACTGGCTGAAAATTTTCCAGATATGATTAAAGCTTTAAACTCATTAACACAGAAGTCCAATTAATTCAAAGACAAGAAATATGACAACTATTCAAAGGTGCATGATAATTCATTGTTTAAAACAATCAACCAAAGAAATGTAACCAGAAGGAAAAACAGACACAATAGAACAAAAATGAGAAAGACAGCAGATTAGGCATATAAAACAATGTTAGCCAGAGGACACTGGTACCACATCTTAAAATGCTGAGAGAAATATAATTGGCTCAGTATTCTACACCCAAGAAAAATACATATCAAAAACAAGATAAAATACTTTCTCAGATGTACAACAACTATGAGACTGCATCACCACCAACAACCAATGTAACAAGAAATGTCTTTTACCAGGCCTCAAACGTGAGATCTCTATAATTCTAGCCATCTCAGTCTTTCAAAAGACCTTTGTAAGGACAAACAAATATTAAAGTAGAAATAGTCATTGTATTTCTACTCACTTCGAGAAATTATTGCTAACTCCTCAGTTCTGGATCTTGCAATGCTGGTGGACTAGATGGTGAAGTGATGTGAACAGAAGTAAGGAAGGTGAGACAGGTAGGTTAGAATGTGAGGTAACAAAGACAAGGTATTTAGAAGCTGAAGAATTGAGAGAGAATTGGGATCTGAGCTGGAAAAGCAGTTTTCAAAACAAATTGGGTCCTCTGGTGTGTATAATCCTCACTTCAGTCCTTAAAAGATCTCTACTGACCAGTCTGCCTCTTTTTTCTGGAGCACAGTTCAGGTCCATCTAGCTGTTTCTCATTGCTGCTCCTTTCTCCTGGCTTCCACACTGTGCCCAGCCATTCAGGCTAATCCATTCAGAAAAGGTTTGTTCTTTTTAGGCACCTGATGCCGGCTGCCTACAAAAGGATCTGGTCTCTGTTTCTCTTTCAAAACTGAAAATAGTTTGTTATATAGCCATGAGCCCAGTAACTACAGGACTGCATTTCCTACCCAGCACTGCTCTTAGTCATGACTGGTGACTGAGATGCAAGCAGATCTTTAAGAGATATTTCTTTAAATACTGCTTTCAAGGAGCTGATTTAGCTGAGAGATGGGACTCTTCCATTCCCTACTTTCTTCCTAACTGTCATCTGGATTTTACTTGTGATGGCTGGAACTCCTGCAGTTGTATTGGATAATCATATAACCTAAGAGATGGATACCACCCAAGCTCTGGCTGGCCCACCTCCAGCTTTGTTTCAGTGGGAGAGAAAAATCAAGTTTATCTTGATAAAGTTATAGTTGTTTTAGTTGTTTGCAATGTGCATCCAAACATAATCCTGATACTACTATGTGTTTAATGTGATATAGCCTTATTATTTTGTTGGGTTTAGTGAATATATTTAAGTTATACATTTCTCTATTTTTTTATTTTATAAATTGATTCATAACCATTATACCTAAATTGTATAAATGCAAAATTATGATTATAAGCATGCTTTCTTTTAGATTTTGAATTTTTAAACTTTCTTATCTTCTTTCCTTTCTTGTTTTATCCATATTGGTACAGCCTGGATCATGTCCTCTCTGTTAACCTCATCCATATCCATATCTGCAGGCTAAAACAGACCAAGAGCTCTGTGGGGAGAAAGAAAGAAGAATGAATACAGGGATATGAGTGAAGGATGGTGGCCCTTGTTACTCATCATGAATGTTCTGAAGTAGGATCACATTCCCTTGCCCTTCTGTATGCCCACAACCTCCAAGTTTTCCATGAACATGGAAGATACTTTGGCCAGTGGAATTTGAGTAGAGGTGATATGTCACTTCCAAATTGAAGTATTATTTTCTATTCCACTAGCTGGAATGCAGATGTAATGACAGCACCTGGAGCAGTCATGTTACACCAGAAGTAAGTAGCACAGGTGGAAGATATGACAAAAAAGAAGTGGACCCTCATCTCTGTGGAGAGACCTGCACTAACATTATATGAAAGAGAGTTGAAATTGTATTGTATTTAAGATAATGTTATTTAGGGTTTGATTACAGTTGTTGAACCTGTAACCGAACACTCATAATAGAATAACTGATCTTTGTGTTAGCCTTGTCTTGACATTAGGGTCTGAATGAGACAGTATCTACTGATGTATACTTAGAAGTGAGTCAAGTGACAGCCCTGCCCTCTGGAAGCTTTGCTCTAGTGTGGAATTCAGAAACTGAAGCAAGAACAAAGCCATATGGCAGGACAGCTTCAAGATCTTGTAGGAACCCCTGGGAGGGAAACCTCAATCAGTCCTGATCTCAGGAGGTTGCTTGAAGCAGGGACAATCCTCTATCAGTCTCCTCCTAAATAGGCCATGGTGCCAAGTTTCATGTAAAAGTGATTTATTTAAAATTCTTTCCAGAGTGTTTTCCCTTCGAAGCCTGTGCTTCAGATATGAATTTGAGACCTGGTTTGGGAAGATCACAAATGCCCCAGGGCAACTAACCCGGTGGGCCAAAACTACTGAGCCTGAATGCCCTAGAAACTGATCTACATCAGGAGAAGCACAGGATTGAAAAGCCAGTGCACTGCAATTACAGAGTAGCCCCTGCTCGCTGCAAATAGAGAAGTCCTGAGCAGCAATGAAGACAGTACAGCCAAAATTTAAAAAAATAATAAAATAAAAATTCTTGCAGAGAAACCAGTAAGGTCTCAGGGGAAGCAGGACATGAAAAAGGATGAAACCAGTCTGGGTCTGATATCATGCAAGTCATGGAGAGGGAAGCAAGAGCCTGTTTTTACAGGGAACTTGGGATGTAAGTTGTGCCTCAAACGTGCCCCAACCCAAGGCTAGGGAGCTGGGATTTTACTCTCCCACTAGTGCCTCCATTTCATCCGTCAACTAGCAGCCAGCTGGTGTCTCCAAGCCCTTGTATTAGATCCTCCAAAGACAAATCAAAGATGACACTAGAAACAAATGACACCAAAGCTCAGGAAAATATAACCTCAGAAAATGTCTAGATTTCTACACCTGTTCTGGCATATCCAGATCATATCTGAAATCCTGCAAGTCTAAATAACTCCATGGGTCTCTACATGTATGCATTTTAAAAAATCAGCTTTTAATCTATATAGTATGGTTGCTTTACAGCATCGTATTAATATTAGTTGTATGAGAAATTAATCAGCTTATAATCTATATAGTAGTATAGTTGATTTACAGCATTGTATTAATATTTATTGTATGAGAAATTAATTCCCTTATACATAGACATGTATCCATTCTTTCTAGATTCTTTTCCCATACAGGATATTACAGACTATTGAGCAGAATTCCTGTGCAATACAGGGGGTCTTTGTTGATTATCTATTAAATAAAGTAGTATACAGATATTAATCTCAACCTCTCAATTTGTCCCTCTCCCACCTTTCCACATTGCTAACTATAATTATTGTTTTGATGGAGGGAAATGTCTAGGCCCTTTTTGGTTCAGGTTCTGTGCTTGTGAGAGTGCAGTGGCCAGGGAAAGTAAGCCTGAGAGAGACTCGTTTGAGATGATGCTAAATATTGAGAAGGCCTTGGCCATGCAAAAAGCTGGGAAAAAAACATTCTAGATGTGGGAAGTAGCCCCTGCTAAGGACCAATGTAACCAAGTTTAATGAATGGCTACCGTTCCACTGCCAATCTTCCTTCCATGCTTGGCACTTGGCCTACAGATCAACCACCATGACCTCATCCCATGCTTCATTTGTGAGTTAGCAGCAATGAACTATGTCAGCCTTCCCAAGAAGGGAGAACCTGGGGCTATCACAAACAAGGCTGAATATGCTCTGGATTCAGGAATGTGTATACAAACTGATTTTCACCAGGAGCATCAGGTGCCAGGGGCACCACCAATGCCTCTGACTATCTCCATGTACTTGTTCTCAGTAGTAGAAATGACAAGGAACTGATAGAGCAAAGAAACAAATAATGCTTCTTGTTTCATCTTGCCCCATGTGATTCCCATGGCCCTTTGACCACACTGCTTTCTGCCCCAAAACTCTTTCCTCTTTTGCTTCCTCAAAGGTGGCTTGTGAATTACATCAGCACTTGACTGTGAAGCCTGGTGGCTGGAACTCAACTCACAATCAGCTGGGACCCAGAGTTGCCCAGCCTTGTCCTGAGTTTCTGTTCTTTTTCTCCAACCAGATTCATAAAGCAAAGTCCCTAAAAAACATAAGGGTGATTGTAATTTTCTCAAGGCCTTTGAATCTCCAAGGTCTATTTGGAGCATCAAAGAGAAAATGTATTACCCTGCATCCAGGCTAGTCTCAGACCTCACCCTCCTCAGCCAGGTGTTCCCTGAGGAAACATAAGACACTTATCTAAGTTGCCAGAAGTCTGAGAAGAGAATGCTTCTCACTGTGAATGGAGGTTCACGTTATCCAGTCACACAACGGTCTCTGTTGTCTGAATGAGGATTGGGAGCTCTGGCAATTCTGAGTTGGGAGTGAATCAGTCACCACCTGCACAACGGCCTCCTAGGGTCACTACAGCTGGGGCTCCCCACTGTGCCTGGAACCCAGAAGAAACAGCCTGCAGTATTGCTTTCCTGCTGCTACAAGACGGTAGGTCTGCTGATAAAATCAGCACCAGACTTGAGGGGCAATGGGAGAGGAATTTACACTCTGGTGCTTGCAGATATCTGAGAGCTGCCCAGCAGTGGATGCAATGGAGTTTTCTCTCATCTTTCCCTTCAATGAAGTCGCCTGGTCTGAGAACCAGAGTTCCTGGGTCCCAAGTATTCACTAACTTACCTGCAGCTTTAGAGTGAGTCATACATCCCAGGGTTCAGTTTCCCATCTCTTGGATGAGGGAGACTGGACCTTCTCAGTGACAATCAGTGGACAAGTGGATCAGAGGTGCATGTTTCTGAGGATGCTGAGGTTGCCTCTGGTGGGCAGGGGGCTGTAACTGTCGGATGATGTTCATGGGTCCTGGGCTCAGGACTGGGAGTGGTAGACAACTTGGCACACAGCTGCTGTGACACCGAGGAATTAGAGGCCTTGCCCACTGGAACTTACCATCATTTAGGTTGTGTGGGATGAGATCAGGTACTAAAAAGTCAGAAGTTACCCATGGGGACGTTTGTAGATTCCTCAGCAGAAACTCAAATTAGGCTGATGAATCATCTCTGCTAAAAAACTCGGGGAACTAGATATGCCAGGACCCTTTGACAAATTTTGTAGTATTTTAAATACTATTTAAAGTAGGTCATCTTTTGAATGACCTGCCATTTGCTCTCTCGCTTGGGATGATACCCACAGTTAGAATGGAATAAAAGGGCTCTGGGGGAGGCTGTCCCTCTCCCTGTGAGTCACTAGGATTGAGTACAGCTCTCTCCCCTCCACATCTGGAGCAGGGATTCCAGCAGGAAGGACGTGACCTCCAAGTTTAACCAGAAGACTCAGGTAGGTCTGGCCCTCAGGTATGCACTATTCTTTTCCCACTGCTTCTTCCTTCCCTCCTGCGTCCTGTGCAAGCTGCCCGCCTCCTGGTTCCTGGGTTCTGAATTCCTGCTCCCTTCTCTTGTAAATATCCATGCAGTTCCACTTATGGCTTCCTCTTTACCCATGCTCAATCCCTCACATGCAGATGGCACTAAAGAAGGGGAAACAAGGACGAGTCTGCCCAGTTCATTCTTTCTAAAAATATCCGCATTCCTTCTGCTTCCAGACCCTGTCCTGAATCACGAACATCTCCCACTAGTTGACTCAGCTTAGCAGGATAATGGGGAGTAGGCAAAGGCACCCCACTCCAGTACTTTTGCCTATAAAATCCCATGGATGGAGCCTGGTAGGCTGCAGTCCATCGGGTCGCTAGAGTCGGACACAACTGAGCGACTTCACTTTCACTTTTCACTTTCATGAATTGGAGAAGGTTATGGCAACCCACTCCAGTGTTCTTGCCTGGAGAATCCCAGGGACAGGGAAGCCTGATGGGCTGCCGTCTACAGGGTTGCACAGAGTCCAACACGACTGAAGTGACTTAGCAGCAGCAGCAGCAGCATGGTAATGAAGATGCAGATGGCGGGGGGTGGGGGTGGTGGTAAGGTTGTTATGTGTTGGGGACGGTTTTCAGATGACAAGAGAAGAGTTGGAGTAAGGAGAATGTGGTCCTCCAACCGCTCATTCATTGGGGACCTGCCTGAATCTGCTATCTTGGACTCCTCAAGGAATCTCTAAGACAGAAATTTCAAAATGGACTTTCTATAAACTTCTTACTACAAAATGATTTCAAACATAACAAATATAATAAAGAAGAGTGTCATAAATGTTGTATTTTATCATTTTGGCATCAATAAGTACAAAACTAACCTCTTAGTCCCACCGGTTGTCATTGACTGGAGTCTATGCAACATCAAGGTGGTGGCCAATTGAGTTCCAGGTGAAGACATTCTTGACTTGCATCAGTCTTTCTCGTGTTGCTATCTTCTCACATGTGGTGGTTGAAGGGAAGGGGGAAGAGGATAATAAGAGAGAAAAATAGGGAGAGGCTAATCCCATCATGAGGGACCACCATCAAAAACCCATGTCAACCTGGGTACCTCCCAAACGCCCTACTTCCTAATACCATCACATTTGGAGTCAAGGGTGGACACAATTCAATCCATAGCAGCTATGCAGATCTGCTTTTAAATTCAGACAGACACTCAGTTCATTCTCTTTTTTACTTCTTATTCATTTTCCTGAAGTATTTTAGGGACTAGATGGACAATTCACAAAATGTACATAATGAGTATTTGGGGTAAAATAATGGGATGTTAAAAAAAAATGCACTTTGTCTCCAATAAAATTAACATCTAATATCCAGTCCATGTACAAATTTCCCTGATTCTCAAAAAGCAGTTTTCACGGTTTATTGAAAGAATGTATTCATATGTTGCACTTGGTTGTTCTTCTTTAAGATGAAATAACTGTTCCTCTCCCAATTTTAATGCCACTAATTTGTTCAGAAATTGGGCAGTAGCAGGGTGGATTGCCTTACAGAATGTCCCACTATTGGGTTTAGAGCAGGAGTCCACAATACCAGCACAGAGGGTCAGGACCAGTACCAGTCCTTGGTCTATTAGGAACCAGACCTCCACAGAAGGAGGTGAGCTTCAGGCCAGTGAGTGAGGCTTCATCTGTATTATAGCTGCTCCCCATCACTCTCTCTTCACTTCCAGAATCGACAGTCTAGCTTGTTTTCCTGGAACTGTTTGTAGTTACATAACCTATGCTTAATAGAAACAAAATAGCATAAATATTGATGATTATTTTCCTTTCTCAGTACTCAGAATGGTGAGTTGGTGCCCTAGCAAACTATCACTGTGTCAAATAAGATGTTGCCTATTAACATTTGGACACATTTGGCCACCTTAAAATTAAATACTAAAAAACTAAGATCATGGGATCCAGCCCCATCCTTCATGGCAAATAGAAGGAGAAAAAGTGGAAGCAGTGACAGATTTCTTCATCTTAGCCTCTAAAACCACTGTGGATGGTGCCTGCAGCCATGAAATCAGAGGATGTTTGCTTCATGGCAGGAAAGCTATGAGAAACATAAACAGTGTGTTGAGAAGCAGAAACATCATTCTGCCCAACAAACTGGTAGATGTTTGGGCTTTTCATTTACATTCTTAAACTTTCTGTCCAGTCCCCATTGGGCTTTGAAGTGCCTTAGCTTTCTGGTCCTTCACGATTCCCAAGATTACTTTGTTCATTTCTTTACCCAGTCCTGAAATCAGCCATCTCTTTAAGAATCCATGCATGGTCTGCTGGGAAATGTATTTAGAAGCTACATGTTAGACCTCAGAATAGTCACTGTTATCAAGTTGTCATTATTTGTAGGCTTTACATTGGTCAGAGTAGGAAGTACACATTTTCCTTAAAAAATAAAATAAAAAGGAATATAATTAGTTGGTACAAATGTATGATTTCAGTTCAAGATTTAAGACTGCAGGGTTTGAATTATACTTCTTTCTGTCACCTGTGAACCTCTTTTTCTAGCCACTGAAAGGCTTATTTCAGAACATTAGTTTTAATTATTGTCTTTTTTTTTTTTTACCTGTTAACATGCATATGATTCTGTCACAATAACAGAAGTTATGAGGAACAATAAGTTGTTGAATATAGTTTCAGATTTATTTCCTGTTTTTCTCTTCTTTATCTTTGGTTTTGTTTTGGATGGGCAGTATTGTTGTTTTTCCTTAGAAGATATTCCACTCTGAATGTAGTCATAATTCTGAATTTTAAAGCCACTTAAGTGATGCGTTGTTATGGGCAGCTAGTCACCAGCTTGATGCAATTAGATTTATCAGTCTCTTTGTTCTCAATTTGTTCAGTTCAGTTCAGTCCTTTCAGTCGTGTTCGTCTCTTTGCAGAGCCATGGACTGCAGCATGCCAGGCTTCCCTATCCATCACCAACTCTCGGAGCTTACTCAAGCTCATGTCCATCGACTTGGTGATGCCATTCAACCATCTCATCCTGTCTTCCCTTTCTCTTCCTGCCTTCAATCTTTCCTAACATCAGGGTCTTTTCCAATGAGTCAGTTCTTCCCATCAGGTGGACAACTAATTGGAGCTTCAGCTTCAAATTCAGTCTTTCCAGTGAATATACAGTACTGATTTTTTTTTAGGATGGACAGCTTTGATCTCCTTGCAGTCCAAGGGACTTTCAAGAGTCTTCTCCAGCACCATAGTTCAAAGGGCATATATGTGTGTCATTTGTCAGTGACATCATATTTCCCCTGTTGGGATTTAAGCACCAGAACTGAATTTAAACAACATGCAAAAATGAGGATTAAGTCACAGTGCCCCATCTAAACACACCTTGCAAAAGGAGAGGTTCCTGTTGTATTCAAGGGACAGGCATGGATTGATCTCATGCAGGAATAGGCCCTGGGAGTGTTGGATGAGTCATTAAACATGATTGTCTTTACTTGGCTGCCACAGTAGATGTGTCTTTTTTGATTGGGAAGACATTTCAAAATTATTTTTTGTATGTTTGGTTTGGCAGATAAAATTTTTCATGACATAGACCCTATGGGGAAATTATATCAGAAATATATCCATTTATTTTCAGCAGTTAAATTTTGTTGGTTTGTATGTTCCTGATGATCTTTCTTTATAAATAGAAAGGAAACACATATGTTCAGTATGCATTCAGTCTCTTTTTATATCAACTGACATGAATTAAATTCCTCTCCGTCCCCACTGCATTCCCAACTCTAGGAGAGAAATAAAAACCTGCAGAGACTGAATGCTGATTCCAGCACTGCTGTGGAGATTTCGTTCCCACTGTTTTTTTTGTTTGTTTGTTTGTTTGTTTTTTTGTGGAAAAAATCAGTCACTAACATTAAAATCAGTAGATTGTACATAAATATCCAAACTTCCAATTCTCCTGAAAACATGGCCAACTGGCCTGCTTTCCAGCATGGGTGAAGTGGAGGAAAGGCTGCTCCCAGTTGTAAGGCCTGTGCCGCCCAGGGTTCAACATGGCCACCTAGTCCTAGTATCATATCTCCTGCCTCCTGGGGCCATGACTCTGTGAGAACTAGACTGATAGGTCTCTTAAGATAAAGACTACTTTGTTTTCATCAACTTTGACTTTGAAACCTTTAACCCAGAACCTAGCACACAGTTCTTCCTTGTACGTTTGTTGGATGCTATAAAATATCTTGTGGATGTGTATGACATTTCTTCCAATATTGAAACCATGCAATTTAAGTACTGCTCTGCCCTAAATCTTTGATGCAGACTGGCATCATAGGTGCCCCTGATGTCTGCCATCAGACCCACTACCTAAAGCCAACTGGGCTTTATGTCCCTGCCTGAAGTCTTCACTTTGCCATTTGACAACCTATCCTCCTAGCAATCTTCTCGCCAATGAGGACAGCCATGCATATCTCATGAAGTGGCTAGGAAGATGTCATGAAACAAAGAATGTTGAGCATGGCCCTTAGTATCCATTTTTATGATGTTCTTAGCAGTTTTTTCTCCAAGTAGGCAAGGTTCTGCATCTTCTTAGATGTCCATACAGATCAGTTTGATTTTCCAGCCAAGACTCAAGGAAGAAATTACAGTTCAATTCTCTGTATCCTGTGAAGCTTCAAAATCCACTTGCCATGGACACTGATAAAGATAAAGATTTTATCGAGACCTTTGTGTTTTTTTCAGACCTATTATTGGCCTAAAGGCCTAAACTAGGGCATGTCAGAGCATATATAACTAGGGGCTCCTGGTCGCCACTACATGCTAAGAACCTGAACTTCCCTGAGTACTTGGAGCCAGGAAAGAAGCATGAAGTGGCTTGTGCTCCTCGACCTGGTGGCCTTCTCAGATTGCAGAATCATGTAAGTATGGAGACTGTAAGACACATCATCTTCCTTTCTGTGATTTTTATTTTCATCTGATTATTCTTCTACTCATCAGATTTAAAATGGAATGGAATATTTCCCTGACAATCTTAAAGTTTAACCCTTAAATATTGATAAGTACCTGCTATAGGAACTGTGGGACCCATGGTTCTTGGTGTAGATTTTCATAGTTGCACAACTCTGGGATCCAGTCATGTCATGACCTATTGAAATTAGAACTCCTTGCAATTGTTCAGTGCACAGTCAATGCAGATGTAGGTGTGGTCCTGGGGAATAACACTTTTCTAGGTTTTATTTAGCATGTTCTTTGTTCCCTCTCTACTTACGTGTGTATATGTCTATGTCTGCATCTCTGTATCACTATCATTTATCTCTCCATCGCTTTGGAAGTCTCTGTGAGTGTATTTCTCTCTGTGGTGTTTTCTTTTAACTTTTCTTTTAATTTTCTGCACTTCCTGAACTTGTTCCCTATATCCTGGATTCTTCTTTTAACTCTCTCTTCTCTTTAAACTTGGAGAAAGATTGGGAGAGATACTTATACACTGTTTTATATCTGACAAACTGTGTGACCATAGCTAATTCACAATCCTCTTGCATTTCAAATTCCTCCCTTGGAAAAGAGGACAGGAATCCCCCTTCTACCTCCTTCCCTGAGCTTCTATGAGAAGGATACAGTGGGATGGCATCAGCAGTGCTAGTGGCTGTCATGTTGAGACTTCCAATTTATCAGGCACCTTATATTCATCACTTCACTTATCCCCAAGATATCCTATGTGGAGTGTTTGAATTGTTACATTCCACCATTTTACCGAAGGGAAGACTGAGACCCCACATGGTCATATGGCTTACCCAACCTTACAGAACAGAATCTTTATTCAAACTTATGTCTTTGCCATGGAATATATATAAAATTCTTATAATAAAGTGACTCATAAAAATGATTGGAAAGTACACAGTGCCATTACAATGACAGTTATACCTTAACACTGACATCTAATTGTAGCATCTTCTTTGTTTTCTTTGTCAAATTTTCGGTGAAAGAATACCTCTAAGGTACTCACTTCCTGAGGAACATCATGGATGTGAGAATTTTGGGAGGATGGTGCTCCACAGTGCCCCCTGATGCTCTAGCCTAGCACTGGGGCTCATCTGGAGATGCTACATGGGATGTTGGGGCTGGGGCTCCTCCAGGAGGCAGAAACATTGGGCAAAAGGGCCCCACGCAGAGGAGAAGGCACTTTCATCCTCAACTGTTGGTCTTGGTGTTGGGCCCAGAAATTACCAAGTTGTAGGTAAACATCCATTTCTTTTTTTTTTTTTTTAATTTTATTTTATTTTTAAACTTTACATAATTGTATTAGTTTTGCCAAATATCAAACTGAATCCGCCACAGGTATACATGTGTCCCCATCCTGAACCCTCCTCCCTCCTCCCTCCCCATACCATCGCTCTGGGTCGTCCCAGTGCACTAGCCCCAAGCATCCAGTATTGTGCATCGAACCTGGTCTGGCATACATGATATTTTACATGTTTCAGTGCCATTCTCCCAAATCTTCCCACCCTCTCCCTCTCCCACAGAGTCCATAAGACTGTTCTATACATCACTGTCTCTTTTGCTGTCTCGTACACAGGGTTATTGTTACCATCTTTCTAAATTCCATATATATGCGTTAGTATACTGTATTGGTGTTTTTCCTTCTGGCTTACTTCACTCTGTATAATAGACTCCAGTTTCATCCACCTCATTAGAATTGATTCAAATGTATTCTTTTTAATGGCTGAGTAATACTCCATTGTGTATATGTACCACAGCTTTCTTATCCATTCATCTGCTGATGGACATCTAGGTTGCTTCCATATCCTGGCTATTATAAACAGTGCTGCAATGAACATTGGTGTACATGTGTCTCTTTCCCTTCTGGTTTCCTCAGTGTGTATGCCCAGCAGTGGGATTGCTGGATCATAAGGTAGCTCTATTTCCAGTTTTTTAAGGAATCTCCACACTGTTCTCCATAGTGGCTGTACTAGTTTGCATTCCCACCAACAGTGTAAGAGGGTTCCCTTTTCTCCACACCCTCTCCAGCATTTATTATTTGTAGACTTTTGGATTGCAGCCATTCTGACTGGTGTGAAATGGTACCTCATAGTGGTTTTGATTTGCATTTCTCTGATAATGAGTGATGTTGAGCATCTTTTCATGTGTTTGTTAGCCATCTGTGTGTCTTCTTTGGAGAAATGTCTATTTAGATCTTTGGCCCATTTTTTGATTGGGTCATTTATTTTTCTGGAGTTGAGCTGTAGGAGTTGCTTGTATATTTTTGAGATTAGTTGTTTGTCTGTTGCTTCATTTGCTATTATTTTCTCCCATTCTGAAGGCTGTCTTTTCACCTTGCTAATAGTTTCCTTTGATGTGCAGAAGCTTTTAAGGTTAATTAGGTCCCATTTGTTTATTTTTGCTTTTATTTCCAATATTCTGGGAGGTGGGTCAGAGAGGATCCTGCTGTGATGAATGTCAGAGAGTGTTTTGCCTATGTTCTCCTCTAGGAGTTTTATAGTTTCTGGTCTTACATTGAGATCTTTAATCCATTTTGAGCTTATTTTTGTGTATGGTGTTAGAAAGTGTTCTAGTTTCATTCTTTTGCAAGTGGTTGACCAGATTTCCCAGCACCACTTGTTAAAGAGATTGTCTTTA
>NW_011492693.1:57203-58226 GCF_000754665.1 Bison bison bison
CATCAGTGATATTGGCCTGTAGTTTTCTTTTTTTGTGGGATCTTTGTCAGGTTTTGGTATTAGGGTGATGGTGGCCTCATAGAATGAGTTTGGAAGTTTACCTTCCTCTGCAATTTTCTGGAAGAGTTTGAGCAGGATAGGTGTTAGCTCTTCTCTAAATTTTTGGTAGAATTCAGCTGTGAAGCCATCTGGACCTGGCTTTTGTTTGCTGGAAGATTTTTGATTACAGTTTCAATTTCCGTGCTTGTGATGGGTCTGTTAAGGTTTTCTATTTCTTCCTGGTCGAGTTTTGGAAAGTTGTACTTTTCTAAGAATTTGTCCATTTCTTCCTCGTTGTCCATTTTATTGGCATATAATTGTTGATAGTAGTCTATTATGATCCTTTGTATTTCTGTGTTGTCTGTTGTGATCTCTCCATTTTTGTTTCTAATTTTATTGATTTGATTTTTTCCCCTTTGTTTCTTGATGAGTCTGGCTGATGGTTTGTCAATTTTATTTATCCTTTCAAAGAACCAGCTTTTGGCTTTGTTGATTTTTGCTATGGTCTCTTTTGTTTCTTTTGCATTTATTTCTGCTCTAATTTTTAAGATTTATTTTCTTCTACTAACCCTGGGGTTCTTCATTTCTTCCTTTTCTAGTTGCTTTAGGTGTAGAGTTAGGTTATTTATTTGACTTTTTTCTTGTTTCTTGAGGTGTGCCTGTATTGCTATGAACTTTCCCCTTAGGACTGCTTTTACTGTGTCCCACAGGTTTTGGGTTGTTGTGTTTTCATTTTCATTCGTTTCTATGCAAATTTTGATTTCTTTTTTGATTTCTCCTGTGATTTGTTGGTTATTCAGCAGCGTGTTGTTCAGCCTCCATATGTTGGAATTTTTAATAGTTTTTCTCCTGTAATTGAGATCTAATCTTACTGCATTGTGGTCAGAAAAGATGCTTGGAATGATTTCTATTTTTTTGAATTTACCAAGGCTAGCTTTATGGCCCAGCATGTGATCTATCCTGGAGAAGGTTCCATGTGCGCTT
>NW_011492693.1:58326-62260 GCF_000754665.1 Bison bison bison
TTGAATTTACCAAGGCTAGCTTTATGGCCCAGCATGTGATCTATCCTGGAGAAGGTTCCATGTGCGCTTGAGAAAAAGGTGAAATTCATTGTTTTGGGATGAAATGTCCTATAGATATCAATTAGGTCTAACTGGTCTATTGTATCATTTAAAGTTTGTGTTTCCTTGTTAATTTTCTGTTTAGTTGATCTATCCATAGATGTGAGTGGGGTATTAAAGTCTCCCACTATTATTGTGTTATTGTTAATTTCTCATTTCATACTTGTTAGCATTTGTCTTACATACTGCAGTGCTCCTGTGTTGGGTGCATATATATTTATAACTGTTATATCTTCTTCTTGGATTAATCCTTTGATCATTATGTAGTGACCTTCTTTGTCTCTTTTCACAGCCTTTGTTTTAAAGTCTATTTTATCTGATATGAGTATTGCTACTCTTGCTTTCTTTTGGTCCCTATTTGCATGGAAAATCTTTTTCCAGCCCTTCACTTTCAGTTTGTATGTGTCCCCTGTTTTGAGGTGGGTCTCCTGTAGACAACATATGTAGGGGTCTTGTTTTTGTATCCATTCAGCCAGTCTTTGTCTTTTGGTTGGGGCATTCAACCCATTTACGTTTAAGGTAATTACTGATAAGTATGATCCCGTTGCCATTTACTTTATTGTTTTGGGTTTGAGTTTATACTCCGTTTTTGTGTTTCCTGTCTAGAGAATATCCTTTAGTATTTGTTGGAGAGCTGGTTTGGTGGTGCAGAATTCTCTCAGCTTTTGCTTGTCTGAGAAGCTTTTGATTTCTCCTTCATACTTGAATGAGATCCTTGCTGGGTACAATAATCTGGGCTGTAGGTTATTTTCTTTCATCATTTTAAGTATGTCTTGCCATTCCCTCCTGGCTTGAAGAGTTTCTATTGAAAGATCAGCTGTTATCCTTATGGGAATTCCCTTGTGTGTTATTTGTTGTTTTTCCCTTGCTGCTTTTAATATTTGTTCTTTGTGTTTGATCTTTGTTAATTTGATTAATATGTGTCTTGGGGTGTTTTGCCTTGGGTTTATTCTGTTTGGGACTCTCTGGGTTTCTTGGACTTGGGTGATTATTTCCATCCCCATTTTAGGGAAGTTTTCAACTATTATCTCCTCAAGTATTTTCTCATGGTCTTTCTTTTTGTCTTCTTCTGGAACCCCTATGATTCGAATGTTGTAGCGTTTAATATTTTCCTGGAGGTCTCTGAGATTGTCCTCATTTCTTTTAATTCGTTTTTCTTTTATCCTCTCTGATTCATTTATTTCTACCATTCTATCTTCTAATTCACTAATCCTATCTTCTGCTTCTGTTTTTCTATTATTTGTTGCCTCCAGAGTGTTTTTAATTTCATTTATTGCATTATTCATTATATATTGACTCTTTTTTATTTCTTCTAGGTCCTTATTAAACCTTTCTTGCATCTTCTCAATCCTTGTCTCCAGGCTATTTATCTGTGATTCCATTTTAATTTCAAGATTTTGGATCAATTTCACTATCATTATTCGGAATTCTTTATCAGGTAGATTCCCTGTATCTTCCTCTTTTGTTTGTTTTGGTGGGCATTTATCCTGTTCCTTTATCTGCTGGGTATTCCTCTGTCTCTTCATCTTGTTTAAATTGCTGAGTTTGGGGTGTCCTTTCTGTATTCTGGCAGTTTGTGGAGTTTTCTTTATTGTGGCTTTTCCTCGCTGTGTGTGGGTTTGTACAGGTGGCTTGTCAAGGTTTCCTGGTTAGGGAAGCTTGTGTCGGTGTTCTGGTGGGTGGAGCTGTATTTCTTCTCTCTGGAGTGCAATGAAATGTCCAGTAATGAGTTATGAGATGTCTATGGTATTGGGGTGACTTTGGGCAGCTTGTATTTTGAAGCTCAGGGCTGTGTTCCTTTGTTGCTGGAGAATTTGCTTGGTATGTCTTGCCCTGGAACTCGTTGGCCCTTGTGTGGTGCTTGGTTTCAGTGTCGGTATGGAGGCGTTTGATGAGCTCCTGTCAATTAATGTTCCTTGGAGTCAGGAGTTCCCTGGAGTCAGGGTTTGGACTTAAGCCTCCTGCTTCCAGTTATCGGTCTTATTTTTACAGAAGTTTCAAAACTTCTCCTTCTATACAGCACCATTGATAAAACATCTATGTTAAAGATGAAAAGTTTCTCTACTGTGAGGGTCACTCAGAGAGGTTCACAGCGTTACATGGAAAAGAGAAGTGGGAGGAGGGAGTTAGAGGTGACCCAAATGAGATGAGGTAGAATCAATAGTGGAGAGAGTGGGGTAGCAGTAGTCACTTCCTTATGTGCACTCCACAACTGGACCACTCAGAGATGTTCATGGAGTTATACAGAGAAGAGAAGAAGGAGGAAGGAGACAGAGGTGGCCAGAAGGATAACAGGGGGGAATGAAGAGGAGGGAGACAGATCCAGCCAGTAATCAGTTCCCTAAGTGTTCTCCACCGTCTGGAACACACAGAAATTCACAGAGTTGGGTAGAGTAGAGAGGGGTTAGGGAGGAGACACAGGCGACCTGGTGGAGAAAAAGGAGAGTCCAAAGGGAGAGAAAGCAGTCAAGCCAGTAATCTCGCTCCCTAGTTAAAAATGGGTCCTGAAAATTGGGTTCTTAAAGGTACAAAATTGGTAACAAATACATAAAGCAAAAATTTTAAATCTAGAGTAGAGTTTGGAATTTCAAAAATACGATGTTAAAGAAAAGAAGAAGGAAAAGAAAGAGAGAAAAAACTAACAAAGAAAAACAAACAAGGTCGCGAAAATTATAAAGAAAATATAGGTACAAAATTGATAACTAATACCAAAAAGCAAAAATTTTAAAAACTAGAGTAGAGTTTGAAATTTCAAAAATACAATGTTAAAAGAAAAGAAAAAAAAAAAAAAAACAAGGTCAAAAATTATAAAATATATATATATGAAGTTTGCTGAAGAAGAATAAAATAGGGTCTCTCTTTTTTTTTTTTTTTTGCAAAGTAATAGGTTATAAAAGTGAAAATTAAAGGAACAATAGAGGACTTAATTTTTTTTTAATTTAAAAAAAAGAAAGAATGATCATAAAAATAGTAAAAATATATCTAGGACTTTTTCTGGTTTTGTTGTGAGTATTGTGGGTTCAGTTCATTTTTGGCTAGTTCCTTGGTCCGACTTATATTTCTCAAGATCTATAGGCCCCTTCCTATGTAGTCTGTAGTAATCACAGGGTTTTCATCTATTGCCTGTAGCTTCCAGGGCGTTTCCCTCTGTTATAGCTTCTTCTGTTTGCTGGTCTCTTCAGTGTCTGGCTTCCACACTGACACAAAGGGGACAGTGGAGGAAACTTTTTTTTTTTAAGCTCACTTGTTCAGTTGTGCTGTGGGGAGGGAGAGAGGGATGCTGCAAACAAATAACACTGGCGTGCGCTCGCAGTGCCTCAGCCACACTGGGTCTGCCCCTGCTCACGGCGCGTGTAGCCTCCCTGCCCACACTGCTCGGGCTCTAGGTTATTCCACCGGGAACAATCCGAGGCCAGCCCTGAGCTGCATGTACCTCCCAGGTCCAAGCCGCTCAGGTTCAGGCACTCGGGTAGTCCTCAGAGGCGCAGACTCAGTTGGGCCTGCATTTTGTGCTCTTCCCAGGTCCGAGCAGCTCAGGTGATGAGGTGTTTGGCAAGCGCCGATACTGCGACTTATCGCCTCCCTGCCACTCGGTTATCTGGGTGTAAAACCGGCGCACCTTCTCAGGCAGATGTTAACCGTCCAGACCCCCAAGCAGTTTTAGTTAGCAAAGAAGCCTGCTTACAGTTTTATAGATAATGTCTCTCTGGGGCTGCGATTGCCCCCTTCTGGCTCTGGCTGCCTGTCACTGGAGGGGGAAGGTCTGCAGCCGGCTATCTCTGTTCAGTCCTTTGTTCCGTGCGCGGGCCTGGCGGTGTCTTAGGTTGGGGCTGGC
>NW_011492693.1:62360-76282 GCF_000754665.1 Bison bison bison
CAGGCCAGATTCTTACTCTAAGCGATGCAGCCCACGCTGTGCCTTCCTGTGCAGCCCCCGCTTGCTAATGGCGTGTGCAGGCGTCTGCGCTGCTTCCCCGCTGGGGGAGTTACCGTAGGGCTCGCAATCTGCGAGTTTTAATTGTTTATTTATTTTTTCTCCCTGTTATGTTGCCCTCTGTGCTTCCAAAGCTCGGCACAGATTTGGCAGTGAGAAGGTTTCCTGGTGTTTGGAAACTTCTCTCTTTTTAAGACTCCCTTCCCGGGACGGAACTCTGTCTCTCCCTCTTTTGTCTCTTTTTTTGTCTTTTATATTTTTTCCTACCTCCTTTTGAAGAGTTGGGTTGCTTTTCTGGGTGCCTGATGTCCTCTGCCGGCATTCAGAAGTTGTTTTGTGGAATTTACTCGACGTTTAAATGCTCTTTTGATGAATTTGTGGGGGAGAAAGTGTTCTCCCCGTCCTACTCCTCCGCCATCTTGGCTCCTCCCCGTAAACATCCATTTCTGTGTCAAAGATGTGTCATTAGTTTGAGGGAGATTGTTCCTTCTGAGAAGAAGGCAATGACAACCAGCTACAGTACTCTTGCCTGGAATAACCCAAGGACGGAGAGGCTTGGTAGGCTGCAGTCGATGGGGTCGCTAAGAGTCGAACACCACTAAGTGACTTCACTTTCACTTTTCACTTTCCTGAATTGAAGTGGAAATGGCAACCCACTCAAGTGTTCTTGCCTGGAGAATTCCAGGGACGGTGAAGCATGGTGGGTTGCTGGCTATGGGGTTGCACAGAATCAGATACCACTGAAGCGACTTAACAGCAGCAGCAGCAGCAGCAGCTCCTTCTGAACTAAGGGAGTCAACTAGTTACAGATGAAGAGTGAACCA
Source organism: Bison bison bison (assembly GCF_000754665.1). Classification (NCBI taxonomy): domain Eukaryota; kingdom Metazoa; phylum Chordata; class Mammalia; order Artiodactyla; family Bovidae; genus Bison; species Bison bison. The sequence goes on from NW_011492693.1 coordinate 63,242, forward strand.
TCTCTGATCAGAAGGTAGAACCAACTGCAAAGCAATTGTGAATCCCCAGGCAGAGTAATTCAGTTTCCACAGATGCAAGAACCACAGCAGGAAAAAGTTACTGAACCCGTATTCCATGTAAGGCGATAAGAATCTAACACAGTGCTTACTGTTTTTAGATTAGAAAAAGGGCTTATTTGTCTTCAAGAATGCCCATGTCAGCCTGAGAAATAGGCAAACAGTAAATACATGTCAAATTAAAGGGTCACTTTTGTGGCATTGATTGAACGTGGTCAGAGTTTAGAGTTAGAACCTGGGGTTGATTAAGAAGGACCTCCTGGAGAAGTGGAGAAGGCAATGGCAACCCACTCCAGTACTCTTGCCTGGAAAATCCTATGGATGGAGGAGCCTGGTAGGCTGCAATCCATGGGGTCGCTAAGAGTCAGACATGACTGAGCGACTTCACTTTCACTTTTCACTTTCATGCATTGGAGAAGGAAATGGCAACCCACTCCTGTGTTCTTGCCTGGAGAATCCCAGGGACGGCGGAGCCTGGTGGGCTGCCGTCTCTGGGGTCACATATAGTCGGACACGACTGAAGCGACTTAGCAACAGCAGCATCAGCATGGAGAAGGGGGTGCTAAGGCTGCGTTTGAAGAGACTATAGAGTTTCTCAAATGAAGGCACCAGGACTTCCCTGGGTGTCCAACATTCCTGGAGGTCCAGTGGTTATGCCTCTGCGCTTCCAATGCAAGAGGTACCGTTTCAATGCCTGGTCATAGAATCAATATCCTGCATACAATGTAGCACAGGAAAAAAAAAAAATCAAATGCAAGCACCTCTGTGATCAAAGGCTGTGAGCTTCACAGTGGTTGGAAGTGATCTCAAGAGATATATGACACCCAGAGGGAGACATCAGTGTGGGAACAGAGGGTAGCCAGTTCTGCTCTAACCCACTCCCTCCTTCTCCATGTAGATGCTCTACATGGGTAAAATTACCATTGGAACACCCCCTTAGGAATTCCATGTTAACTTTGACACAGGATCGTCTGACCTGTGGGTGCCCTCCCTCTTTGCTCCTGTTGTGAGTACAGACTCCCCATACCCGGACCATCATTCACTTGCCCTGCCACACTGTTTCCACCCTTGGCACCTGGTGACACTCATCTCTTGGTTCTGCAGCTACACGACTTAGGTTCAGACATTACAAGTCTTCCACCTTCTGGCCTACCCAAAAGACCTTCTGGATAGCCTATGGATCTGGGAGCATGAAGGGATTTCTCGTTTATGACACCATTCGGGTAACGTGCAAAGAGAAGCTGAGTCAGGACTGGCTATGGAGTGACCCCTGCTTGCAAAACAGATGCAGGATCATTTGGCAGGGCCCTTCCTGGCCTAACTCCCATAGACATTGGTCATCTTACCCACAGGATCCTGTGCCTGGGGAGGCAATGCCCATGGTGACACATGAGCAAATGGATTAGCTAACCCAGAGAGTGGCTTGAGGTGTGGACTTGCAGCTCCTCTGCCCATGAGCAGTTCAAGATTCATTTTGCTGGGAGCAAGAAGATGGGAAAAAAAGCACCCACTTTTATATTCACAGACTGTTCCAGCCACTTTCAGGTGATAACTGGTTTAATTCTGCAGCAACCCCACAAAGCAGTTACTCTGATTAACTCATGAGACATATGAGGAAACTGAGGTGCAGACAGCAAGGGCCTTGCTGAGGGCACACATGTGGTAAAAGGTGGAGTTAGGCTGGCTTTTCAGGACTGAAGTTGCTGTGGGGTGTTTGGGGACTGGATAAAACTGATCTGGGGACCCTAGGGGCAGTCAAGGGCTTCAGGTATCCAGAGTGGGAAACTGGAGGCCTGAGAAGTCAAGGAGCCTGATAAATGAGTTCTCACTCTAGAGGACCCTTGAGAGTCTACTAAACATATGGCCTGCCTCCCCCAAAATACTCACGTAGTTCCCCTCTTTCTCTTTCTCTCTCATATACACTCACAGAAATATACACATATCCCCAAAAGTGAATACTCCAGGCAGTAATTTCATAGAACCCTGCAAGCAAGATTGTTTTTGGCTTCTGTCTTACCGGACAGATGCAGAATCCACAGTACATTACAGAGAATGCGGTCCATTCCTGTCATTAGGTCACAGTAATGCCAAAGAGAAAGCTATCTTGCTCTCGATTGATTTGTCCATAAGGTGGCACCAATGGGACCTGGCCTGACTCTTGACTGCCCCACCTGTATAGAAGCCACGAGGCCAATTTGACTCACTCAGGTGGTGTTTTTCAGAGGGGTAGATGTTTTAAAATTCACAGCCTCTCTCAAATGGAACCCAAATTCCCTTTCCACCTTGCTCTAACCATCTGTGGTCAACCAAAGACAGAGCCCAGCCTCAATTCTTCTCTGAGGATCTAATGGCAATGCACCCCAGCCCAGTCCTAGCCCCACTTCACGTATCTGTAAGTGGTAACACTCTTCTCTCCCACAGACTGGGGATCTTGTAAGTACTGACCAGCCGTTTGGTCTAAGCATGGTGGAATATGGGTTTGAAGGCAGAAGATTTGATGGTGTCTTGGGCTTGAACTACCCCAACCTATCCTTCTCTGGAACCAGCCCCACCTTTGACAAGCTGAAGAATGAAGGTGCCATTTCTGAGCCTGTTTTTGCCTTCTACTTGAGCAAGTAAGTCTGAGATGGGACAATTCCTTTCTCCAAATTAGCTGTAAGATGCTTTCAGTTGTACAAAAATTATAGAACACTTGATAAAGAAGTATCCTGAGATAATATAACCAAGGATAACTATGGCCCCAGGGCCCTACCTGGCTTCACCACTGGCTTTTATAAATAAAATTTTATTGGAACACAACCCAGATCCTGGGCTCAAGACCAGTAACTTGGTCTGGGGTGGGGGGTGGGGTGAGTTATGAGGGAGGTTAATGGAAGGCAACAGGAAACAAGTTGGAGGAAAAAACAATACGATTTCTTATGAATTTGATAAGGAAGGAAGGAGAAAGATGGTGGATATCTTTCCTTCCTCGTTAGCATTTCAATGGAAGCCCAGGACCAGCTACACAATTTGCAGCAGCCAGTGAAAAATGAGAGTGTGGGACACAAAACAAACATGTGGGACCCCTTGTTCTAGAAATATTAGTCATTTCAAGACAGGGAGAGCAGAGGTGGGGTCTCTTCTGAGTGTGGGGCCCTTTGGACAGTGTAGGTCACAGGCCAGTGGAGCCAACTCTGGGTGACCTGAATCCACACCCTTATAACTCACAGGCCTTGATTTTCCTGAAAAATGACAAGGTGGACACAGGGAAAGCCAAAACACTTCAGCACCCTGTGGTCTCAGGGTGTCTGAGCACTCAGGTCGCTGAAGGTCCAGGGTGTCTTCAGAAGACATAGGGGATGGAGCTCAGACAAGTGATTCAGCTTCTAACCTCCTCTGTGCCACTCATGAGACAGTAACATGCCTCAGTCTGTATCTCTATCTCTCCTAGACGCTATTTCTGCATCTGTACATGGGGACCTCATTAGGGCCTTGATGGGTGGACCAGCACAGCTCTCAGACAGTGTTGTTGTTACTGTCCTCCAAGGATCACCACCCCCTTCACTTCTGTCCACAGAGATGAGTGGGATGGCAGTGTGGTGATGTTTGGTGGGGTGGACCACCACTACTACAATGGAGAGCTCAACTGGGTACCATTGATCCAAGCAGGAGACTGGATTGTACACATGGACTGGTAAGCCTCTCCCTCTGAGGGTCAGCCCAGTGACGCTCCCACTACTGAACACAGACACAGGCAAACACACACAAATGCATTCTCACACAGACATGTACACCACCTTCAACAACAAAAACAGACACACAGACACATGGGAACACACAAGCAGACACATATAAACAGACACAGCAACACATAAAAACATGCATAGCTATTCCCAGACACACAAGCACACACAGAAACACATGCAAACACACATACAAAAAAACACACAAGCACATAGATACACAAACAACCCATGGATTCATAATCCCCAGGCCTTCTGAGCATGGCTCTGACCACGGTCCTAAGAGGCACCAGAGAGGTCTGTATAGCTAGGAAAAGGCTACACCCAGTGCCCTTTGAAGTGGGGAGCATGGTTACTGGACTCTACAGTGTGGTGAACAGAGGATCAGGGAGAATATCTCAAGCCTGAACAGAGTTATGATAAGATGACCGACTGTCCAGGGCTACCTAGGACATAGGAAGTTCTCAGTACAGATAAATGTCAGTTAAAAAAACAGGGACAGTCCTGAGAAAATGGGGAAAACTGGTCTTCTTAAGGAGCAGCTACCCAAGCAGTGGAGAGAGGTTTCCTGCAATCTTAAGAGGTGAAAGCAACTAAAAAAAAGACATGCCAAGTTCTTGGACACACAGTGTGACAGGGGCTATTACAGAGAATCAGGAAGGTGGAATCCAGGAGTGACCTGAGGACAAGAGGCATAATTGATAGGATTCTGTGTGATACCCTCAGACAAAAGCTGACTTGTCCTTTGGAATTTCTGAGAGCTAGTCATGTATTTCCTGACCAGGGTCTCAGGGTCTGAGCTGGTTGTAGGAGCAGTGCTGGGAGACACCCTCTCCCAAAGGAGCCCCTCTCTCCCCCTACTATGAGAATTTGCTGCCCCTGCGAATCTCTATATTCACTCTGTGTGTGACCCATTATTTGTTCCCCATCAGATACAGTTCTCTTGATGTTTCTTATTGTTTTCTCAGTCTTCATTCACTCATTTAACAGATAAGCATTGGGCATCCCCTGTGTGTCAGGCACTTTAGGGAGGCAAGGAGAATAAAACTCGCCCTCACATCTAAGAAGGCGGATGTACAGGAAGTGACTTGCCCACATAGTGAATTGTGACTTTGGTACATGCTAGACATGAGGAGGAGAAGGCAATGGCAACTCACTCCATGACTCTTGCCTGGAAAATCCCAGGGACAGTGGAGCCTGGTGGGCTGCCCTCTATGAGGTCGCACTGAGTCAGACATGACTAAAGTGAGTTAGCAGCTGCAGACATGAGGAAGGATCTACAGAGAGTGACTAACACAGGAGACTGATAAACACCAGGGGAAAGACTTCCCAAAAACAATACAATTAAGCTGGAATCTGAAAGATGAGAAGAAATTTGCTAGTCAAAGTGAAGTGGAGTCTTCTAGGAAGGAAGACCAGCTTGTGTCAAAGTACAAAAGATCCTGGTATATTCAAGTACTGCATTCAAGGGTGTCAAGAAAGGTGCTGTGTCGAGAGCAAAGGAAAAGAGGGCAAGAGACGAAGGGCTGTTTAGGAGACAGTCGGGAAGGGGACAACTCTGGGAAGATTTAGAGTGACCTTGATGCCTGCTTTCTTCCTTTGTCTCTCACCGTCTCCATTGAAAGAAAGGTTATTGCTTGTTCTGGACGCTGCAAGGCCATTGTTGACACTGGGGCAGCATTCATCGAAGGCCCAGGAACAATGATCCATAACATACAGAAGTTCATCAGCGCCACGCCTCAGGGTTCCAAGGTGAAGGCTCATGCCTCAGGGTCACTCCCAGTCTTCACACACAACAAGGATCACCAGGGCCAACCTCTTTTTCTCTCTCTCTAACAGCACTACATTTCATGTTCTGTGGTCAATACCCTGCCCTCTATTATCTTCACCATCAACAGCATCAACTACCCCGTGCCAGGCCAAGCCTACATTCTCAAGGTGAGGGGACAATACTGAGGGTTGGTTCTCAAACTGGAGTTTGCAGGAACCCTTAGGCTGCTGCTGGGAGGAGCACGACCTCTGGAGGCCATGTCACACCATTGCAGATGCTGCTGAGCCTTGTGGCTGAGCCAGTGCCTCCCACAAAACCAAACACTTGAGAGTAAAGGGCCATGTGGGACACTGATATTCCTGAAATAAATGTAGAGAGGCCACACCATATGGCATGGTGGGAGTCAGAGAGAGGGGAACACTAAGGTCCTCAGTCCTCAAAGAGCTTCAATTCAATCTGAACTCAGAGGTGCATGAGCATGAAATTCAGCACTAGCAGTCCCTGAAATAGGCCATGTTACAAGGAGAATGGCTGGGGACAGTCCCAGTGTGATTTCCCAGCATAAGTTAACAGTCTCCCTTCCCTTCTCACGGTTTTCCTGGTTTGGATGATAAATTACATGGTCATTCTAGTTCTAGGCTACATCCTCACCTTGCTCCAGCCAGGTGCCTCCTTTGTGAGTTGGGATACCCGACCCCTCTGTGGGGAGGTTGGATCCTAAGTTGAATAAAGGGTGCACAGTGACTGCTCAGCCCCTGCACAGGGTAGAGGCTTCATGTCAGCTCCCAGTGGGAGTTCAGCGCAGGCTGATGGGCTCAAAGAAGGCTTTGAGGAAGAGAGGGAATTTCAGGAATTCTAAAACTACAAACTCATTGAGGCATATGGGAGGAGGTGCGTGGTTCTAGGCAAAACTGCACTGGAATCCATGTAAATGGCATCTCAAGGTGGTCTGCACTGGGGCACTGGGGACTTACTAGCAGTGATGAGGGCTAAAAACTGACCAGTGTGGATGGGGAACAAGAGTGCATTATCCAACCAAGCCTGGAGTGGCCAAAGAGGATGAGTGTGGGCTGAAGGAGGCTTTGCAGAGTTCCTAAGTTAAGTCTTCAAGAAAATGCTGTAGGCACTGCTCTATTTAAGATGGATAACCAACAATGAGGTGCACAGCAAACTCCGCTCAGTTATATGACAGTCTGGATAAGAAGGTTGTCTTTGGGACCAGGATACGCAGATACATATGGTTGAGTCACTTTACTATCCACCTGAAACTCAGAATATTGTTAATTAGCTATGCTCCAATACAAAATAAAGTTTTTTAATAAAGTACGGATTGTGGGGATGCAGGAGGAGAACCAGCATTCTCTGCAGAGAAAACAAGGAGCAGGAGTTAAAAGGAAAGAAACAGGGACTGAGGAGAGCTATGGACACACTTGTTCTTTTCAAAAAAATTATATTGAAGTGTGGCTAATCTTCAGTGTTGCTTTAAGTTATCCTGCACAAAAATGTGACTCAGTTATACACATAAAAATATTTTTTTCTTATTCTTTTCCATGTAATTTATCAATGAATATTGAATAGAGTTTCTTATGCTCTACAGTAGGATTTTGTTGTTTTTCATTCCTCTGTTTTCCCAACTCCCAGTCCTCCACTCACCACACCCTTCCTCATGGCAACCTCATGTCTTGGCCCTCTGGTTTTGGATGAACTCTCATATCCCCTGCTGCTGATAAAACCCCTTGTTACTTACCAAAAGAGGGAAATAAAACAAATAATTGTGCTGGGTCTGGATATTGGGGGAAGTCACTGGTAAGGGCTCATGCTGACTGGTGCGTGTCTCTGACTCCCCCAAGATTCTAGAGGCCGCTGCTATACCACCTTTGAAGAGAACAAGGTGAGTCCATCTACAGAGACCTGGGTCCTGGGTGACGTCTTCCTGAGGCTGTATTTCTGTCTTTGATCAAGGAAATGACAGGATTGGCTTGGCACTGGCAGTGTAAATGCTTGGAGAGATTCAGGTATTAGTAACACACACTCACTCACACTTAGGGCACTGCTGCCCAGGATGCTGGTGAACTGTGTTTGGTGGTCTGCACACCTTATTCTCAGTAAAGAATAAAGGGTTTCACTCTTAATGGTGCTGAAACAAATGGTTGCCTCTGTTTGTGTCTGCGAGTGCAATATCTAGAACCAAGTCTAAATCAAAATTGAGAGGAGCCCTACTCCAGCTGGCTTCAAGGAAAAGGGAGACTCATTGCAATGATTCTGGGAATCTAGGACACAAGACTCAGAGCAAATACAAAGATCTCAGTGACTGGACCCAAGAAATCGTAAGTCATCAGTTCTCTCTTTCTCACCCTCAGTGTTTCCCTTCCCTCTTCTTTGATGTTCTTAGCCTGACAATTTTCTTCCTTAAGGCTTGCACACCTAGTGAGGCAGCCCAAGCTACCTGCCCTAGGGTTTTATATCCTGAAGGCATCTCCTAGTAAGGAAAGAAGCTTGGAGCCATTAGAGTTCAAGGGTGTTCCCTGAATGACCCACCTCAGTTCACATGTACAGCCGTAAATCAGCCATCCTGGCAGGGCCATGGGGTCCTATGATTGGCTTTACATGGTCATTGAAACTGACCCAGCAGGACACATGATTGTCAGTTTCCTCCAGAACTACTTGACTGAAGCTGGGGAAAGGCAGCCACAAGGATAGTGACTGGGGGATTGTCTAGGCCATGGAGGAGTTCGTGAGGACCCACCAACTCCACCCCCTCCTCATTCAGAGGAATTATAAGGGGTAATGAAATAGACTCTCTTCATCCCATCTCAGATGGTCTTATCGCTGGACTTCTCCTCCAGGGGACTTTTGGGTGAGGTACTTCATGCAGAGCTGGTTCCCTCTTGTTCCCACACCCCAGTCACCAGCTCTCTGCCACATATGCCTGCTCTGTCCTTTCCAGTCCTACTTGGTAAGTGGTGGCCCCAGTGGATCCCTGAGCCATCTCCCTCCTCCAGGGTGCAGAATGCCACTTCCTTGGCCTCCAATGCTGCTGGGGAGAATGCAACGCATGTATCGGGGAACCCAGGGTACACAGAGCCTTCAGCCTTTCTGAGCTTCCTCCAGGGGTGGAGCTACAAACTATTTGCTTGGAGCTGCCATGGTTAGGCACTTTTGCAGTGGAAGCATCAGTTCTTTCCACCTGGACACCTCAGTGCATGCCTCAGCTAAGACAGCAGGGGTCAGAAGTTGATTTCCTTTCACATTGACTGGTTTGATCTCCTTGCTTTATAAGGGACTCTGAAGAATTTTCTCAAGCACTGCAGTTGAAAAGCTCTATTCTGTGGCATTCACCCTTTCTTATGGTCCAGATCTCACATCTGTACATGATTATTGGAAAAATCATAGCTTTGACACTACAAACCTCTGTACCAAAGTGAGTCTCTGCTTTTTAATACACTGTCCAGGTTTTTCATAGCCTTTCTTCCTTCCAAGGAGCAAGTGTCTTTTAATTTTGTGGCTGCAGTCAAGGTCCATAATGATTTTGGAGCCCAAGAAAATAAAATCTGCCACTGTTTCCACTTCTCCCTCATCTATATGCCATGAAGTGGTGAGACTGGATGCCATAAATTATGAGTATTTTTTTGTGAATAATATTTTGAATGTCAAGTTTTAAGCCAGCTTTTTTCATCTCCTATCCTTATCGATTGGTCTTTAGTTCTTTGCTTTCTGCTATTAGTGTGGTGTCATCTTCATATCTGTGGATGTTGATATTTCTCCCAGCAATCTTGATTCCATCTTGGGATTTATGCAGTCCAGCAGATCAAATGATCTTTCCTACATAAAAGTTCAATAAGCAGAGTGACAATGTATATCTTGTCTTGCTCCTTTCCCAATTTTAAATATTTTAGTTGTTCTGTGTCTGATTCTAACTGCCACTTTTTGGCCTACATACAGACTTTCAAGAGACAGGTAAGGTGATCTGATACTCCCATTCTCTTAAGAATTTTCCTCAGTTTGTTGTGGTCCTTTATGTGAAAGGCTTTAGCATAGTCAGTGAAGCAGATGCAGATGTTTTTCTGGGATCCGCTTGCTTTCTCTATGGTCCAATGGATGTTGGCAATTTGATCTCTGGTTCCTCAAACCAGTTTGTACATCTGAAAGTTCTCAGTTCATGTACTGTGAAGCTTAGCTTGAAGGATTTTGAGCATTACCCTGCTAGCAAGTGAGATGAGCACAATTGCATGATATGGTGAACATTCATTCGAATTGCCTTTCTTTTGGATTGGAATGAAAACCGACCTTTTCCAGCACTGTGGCCACTGCTGAGTTTTCCAAATTTGCTGACATATTGAATGCAGCAACTGTTACAGCCTCATTCTTTAGGATGTTTTAAACAGCTTAGCTGGAATTCCATCACCTCCACTAGCTTTGCTTGTAGTGATGCTTCCTAAGGCCCACTTAACTTCATGTTCTAGTTTATCTGGCTTTACATAAGTGACCCCAAAATCATCTCTATCCAGATCATTATGTCCATTTTTGTATAGTTCTGTGCATTCTTGATACCTCTATTTAATCTCATCTGCTTCTGTTAGGTCTTTGACTTTTCTGTCCTTTATTGTGCCCATCTTTCCATGAAGTATACCTATGGTATCTCCAATTTTCCTGAAGAGATCTATACACTTTACAATGTATTATTTTCCTCTAATTCTTGCACTTTTCACTTACAAAACTTTCTTATCTCTCCTTGCTATTCTCTGGAAGTCTGCATTTCATTGGGTATATCTTTCCCTTTCTTGTTTGCTGTTCACTTCTCTTATTTTCTCAACTGTTTTCAAGGCCTCCTCAGGCAACCACTTTGCCTTCTCACATTTGTTTTTCTTGAGGATGGTTTTGGTCACCATTTCCTGTACAATGTTACAAACCTCCATCCATAGTTCTTCAGGCTACCAGACCAAATCCCGTGAATGTATGTTTCATCTCCACTGTATAATCATAAGGGATTTGGCTTAGATCATAGCTTAATGGTCTAGTGGTTTTCCTTACTTTCTTCAATTGAAGTCTGAATATTGCTTGCTTCTGCCTAAGCAATAGTGCCAGATGACCACCCACCACTCCCAGTGGGTATAGAGCAAAAACACAATTTGAGGACTATACAGTGGAAGTGAGAAATAGATTTAAGGGACTAGATCTGATAGACAGGGTGCCGGATGAACTATGAATGGAGGTTCATGACATTGTACAGGAAACAGGGATCAAGACCATCCCCATGGAAAAGAAATGCAAATAAGAAAAATGGCTGTCTGAGGAGAACTTACGAATACCTGTGAAAATAAGAGAACCTAAAAGCAAAGGAGAAAAGGAAAGATATAAGCATCTGAATGCAGAGTTCCAAAGAATAGCAAGGAGAGATAAGAAAGCCTTCCTCCACAATCAATGCAAATAATAGAGGAAAACAGCAGAATGGGAAAGACTAGAGATCTCTTCAAGAAAATTAGAGATACCAAGGGAACATGTCATGGAAAGATGGGCTCGATGAAGGGCAGAAATGGTATGGACCTAACAGAAGCAGAAGATATTAAGAAGAGGTGGCAAGAATACATAGAACTGTACAAAAAAGAGCTTCACGACCCAGATAAACATGAAGGTGTGATCACTCACCTACAGCCACACATCCTGGAATGTGAACTCAAGTGGGCCTTAGAAAGTACGAACAAAGCTAGTGGAGGTGATGGAATTCCAGTTGAACTATTTCAAATCCTGAAAGATGATGCTGTCAAAGTGCTGAACTCTATATGCCAGCAAATTTGGAAACTCAGCAGTGGCCACAGGACTGGAAAAGATCAGTTTTAATTCCAATCCCAAAGAAAGGTAATGCCAAAGAATGCTCAAACTACCACACAATTGCACTCACCTCACGCACTAGTAAAATAAGGCTCAAAAATCTCCAAGCCAGGCTTCAGCAATATGTGAACTGTGAACTTCCTGATGTTCAAGCTGGTTTTAGAAAAGGCAGAGGAACCAGAGATCAAATTGCCAACATCCACTGGATCATCAAAAAAGCAAGAGAGTTCCAGAAAAGCGTCTATTTCTGCTTTATTGACTATGCCAAAGCCTTTGACTGTGTGGATCACAATAAACTGTGGGAAATTCTGAAAGAAATGGGGATACCAGACCACCTGATCTGCCTCTTGAGAAACCTGGATGCAGGTTAGGAAACAACAGTTAGAACCGGGCAAGGAACAACAGACTGGTTCCAAATAGGAAAAGGAGTATGTCAAGGCTGTATATTGTTCAGTCCTTCAGTTATGTCCATCTCTTTGCAATGCCATAGACTGCAACATGCCAGGCTTCCCTTTCATCACCAACTCCCAGAGATTTCTCAAGCTCATGTCCATCAACTTGGTGATGCTATCCAGCCACCTCATCATCTGTCTTCTGCTTCTCCTCTTGCCTTCAGTCTTTCCTAATACCAATGTCTTTTCCAATGAGTCAACATGTTTAGTATGCGTTCAGTCTCTTTTAAAATCAACCAACAAGAATTAAATTCCTCTCTGTCCCCACTGCACTCCTAACTCTAGGCCAGAAACAAAAAACTGCAGAGACTGAAGGCTGATTCCAGCACATTGCTGTGGAGATTTTGTTCCCACTATTTTTTGGGAAAAACAAAATAATTGCTAACATTAAAATCAGTAGATTGTACATAAATATCCAAACTTCTGATTCTCTTGAAAACATGGCCAACTGGCCTGCTTTCCAGCATGGGTGAAGTGGAGGAAAGGCTGCTCCCAGCGGTAAGGCCTGTGCTGCCCAGATTCCAACATGATCACCTACTCCTAGTATCATATCTACTGCCTCCTGGGGCCATGAGTTTGTGAGAACTAGACTTCTAGCTCTGTTAAGATAAAGACTACTTTTGTCTTGATCAACTTTGACTTTGAAGCCTTTAACCCAAAACCTAGCACACAGTTCTTCCTTGTATAGTTGTTGGATGATATAAAATATCTTGCGAATGCATGTGACATTTCTTCCAAAACAGAAATCATGAAACTGAAGTACTGCTCTGCCCTAAATCTTTGATGCAGCCTGCCATCATAGGTGCCCCTATGTCTGCCATTATATCTACTACCTAAACCAAGTTGTATATCCCTGGGCTGTCCCTGAAGTCTTCACTTTACCATTTGACAACTTATCATCCTAGCAATGTCCTTGCCAATGAAGACAGCAATGCATATCTCACAAAGTGCCTAGGAAGATGACATGAAACCACGCATGTTAAGCATGACCCCTAGTATCCATTTTCATGACGTTCTTAGCAGTTTTTTCTCCAAGTAGGCAAGGTTTTCTGTCTTCTTAGATGTTCATGCAGATCAGTTTGATTTTCCAGCCAAGATTCAAGGAAGAGATTACAGTTCAATTCTCTGTATTCTGAAAAGCTTCAAAGTCCATTCATCAAGGACACTGATGAAGGTAAAGTTTTTATCGAGACCTTTGTTGTTTTTTTTT
>NW_011492693.1:77146-104092 GCF_000754665.1 Bison bison bison
GCCCACCAGGCTCCTCTGTCCCTGGGATTCTCCAGGCAAGAATACTGGAGTGGGTTGCCATTTCCCTCTACAATGCATGAAAGTGAAAAGTGAAAGTGAAGTCGCTCAGTCGTGTCCGACTCCTAGCGACCCCGTGGACTGCAGCCTACCAGGCTCCTCCGTCCATGGGATTTGCCAGGCAAGAGTACTGGAGTTGGGTGTCATTTGTATTGTTATATTCCACCATTTTGCGGAAGGGGAGACTGAGACACCACATGGTCATATGGCTTACCCGAGATTGCAGAAAAGAACCTGTATTCAAATCTATGTCTTTGCCATGGTATATGCATAAAATTCTGATAATAATGTGCCTCATAAAAATGATTAGAAAACACACAGGGCCATTACAATGACAGTTATACCTTAACACTGACAGCTAATTGTAGCATCATCTTTGTTTTCTTTGTCAAATGCTCGGTGAAAGAATACCTCTAAGGAGAGTGAAGACCATGAGAAAAACCCTCAGTGGAAAAAACACGCTGAACAATTTCCTGAAGGAGCATCCTTACAGACTGTCCCATATTTCTTTTCGTGGCTCAAATCTAACTACTCTGCCGCTGAGAAACATCAGAGATGTGAGTATTTTGGGAGGATGGTGCTCCACAGCACCCACTGGTGCTCTAGCTTAGCATGGGGCTCATCTGGAGGTGCCAGGTGGGATGTTGGGGTTGGGGTTCCTGCAGGAGGCTGAGACACTGGAAAACAGGGACCCCACCCAGAGAAGGTGCTCTCATCCTCAGCTGTTGGTCTTTGTGACTGGGCCTGGCAATTACCAGGTGGCAGGTAAATATCCATTTCTGTGTCAAACATGTGTCATTAGTTTGAGGGTGATTGTTCCTTCTGAACTAAGTGAGCGCCTCAGTTATAGATGAAGAGTGAATCATCACTGATCAAAAGGTAGAACCAACTGCAAAACAATTGTGAATCCCCAGGTAGTGGAATTCAGTTTCCACAGATGCAAGAACGACAGTAGGAAAAAGTTACTAAACCTGTATTCTGTATATGGCCATAAGAATCTAACACAGTGCTTACTGTTTTTAGATTAAAAAAGGGCTTATTTTGTCTTCAAAAATGCCCATGCCAGCCTGAGAGATAGGCAATGAGTAAATACATGTCAAATGAAAGGGTCACCTCTGTGGTGTTGATTGGATGTGGTCTGAGTTTAGAGGGAGTGGCTGGGGTTGATCAAGTAGGACCTCCTGGAGAAGGGGGTGCTAAGGCTTGGTTTGAAGAGACTACAGAGCTTCTCAAATGAAGGCACCAGGACTTCCCTGGGGGTCCAGCAGTCCTGGGAGCCCAGTGGTTATGCCTCTGGGCTTCCCATGCAGGAGATACCACTCCAACGCTTGGTCATAGAGTCAATATCCTGCATACAATATAGCACAGGAAAAATATATCAAATGCAGATACCTCTGTGACCAAAGTCTGTGAGCTGCACAATGGTTAGAAAGTGGTCTCAAGAGATATGTGACACCCAGAGGGAGGCATCAGTGTGGGGATAGAGGGTAGCCAGTTCTGCACTAACCCACTCCCTCCTTCTCCCTGTAGATGCTCTACGTGGGTAACATCACCATTGGAACACCCCCTCAAGAATTCCAGGTTGTCTTTGACACAGGTTCATCTGACTTGTGGGTGCCCTCTGACTTTTGCACCAGTCCAGCCTGTTGTGAGTACAGACACCCCATACCTGGACCATCCTTCACTTGCCCTGCCGCCCTGTTTTTCACCCTTGGCACCTGATGACGCTCATCTCTTGTGTCTGCAGCTACACACGTTAGGTTCAGACATTTTCAGTCTTCCACCTTCCGGCCTACCACTAAGACCTTCAGGATCATCTATGGATCTGGGAGAATGAAAGGAGTTGTTGCGCATGACACAGTTCGGGTAACAGTGTAACAAATGCTGAGTCAGGACTGGATATGAGGTGACCACTGCTTGCAAAACAGATGCAGGACCATCTGGCAGGACCCTTCCTAGCTTAACTTCCATAGATATTGGTAATCTTATCCATAGGATCATGTCTCTGGGGCTGAAGTGCCCATGGTGACACACAAGCAAACAAATTAGCTAACCCAGAGAGTGGATTGAGGTGTGGACTTGCAGTTCCTCTGCCCATGAGCAGTTCAAGATTCATTTCGCTGGGAGCGAGAAGGGATAAAAGCACCCACTTTTATATTAACAGACCGTTCCCACCACTTTCCAGTGATAACTGGTTTAATTCTGCAATAACCCCACAAAGCAGTTACTCTGATTAGCTCACACGATTTATGAGGAAACTGAGGTCCAGACAGCAAGGGCCTTGTTGAGAGCACACATGTGATAAAAGGTGGAGTTAGGCTGGCTTTTCAGGACTGAAGTTGCTGTGGGGTGTTTGGGGACAGGATAAAACTGATCTGGGGACCCTGGGTGCAGTCAAGGGCTTCAGGTATCCAAAGTGGGAAACTGGAGACCTAAGAAGTCAGGGGGTCTGATAAATGAGTTCTCACTCTAGAGGACCCTTGAGAATCTAATAAATCTATGGCTTGCCTCCCCCAAAATTCTTGAGTAGTTCCCCTCTCTCTCTTTCTCTCTCATACTCACTCACACAAATACACATATTCCCCAAAGTGAATTCCCCAGGAGTAATTTCATAGAACCCTGCAAGCAAGATTGTGTTTTTGGCTTCTGTCTTCCTGGACAGATGTAGAATTCACAGTACCTTACAGAGAATGCAGTCCATTTCTGTCATTAGGTCACAGTGATGGCAAAGAGCAGGCTATCTTATTCTAGATTGTGTTGTCCATAAGGTGGCACCAATAGGACCTGGTGTTACTCTTGGTTGCCCCTCCTGTACAGAAGCCACGAGGCCAATTTGACTCACTCAGGTGGTGTTTTTCAGAGGGGAAGATGTTTTAAAATTCACAGTGTCTCTCAAATGGAACCCAAATTCCCCTTCCACCTTGCTCTAACTGTCTGCGGGCAAACAAAGACAGAGCCCAGCCTCAGTTCTTCCCTGAGGATCTAATGGCAATGCACTCCAGCCCAGTCCTAGCCCCACTTTACATATCTGTAAGTGGGAACACGCTTCTCTCCCACAGATTGGGAACCTTGTAAGTACTGACCAGCCGTTCGGCCTAAGCATGGTGGAATATGGGTTTGAAGGCAGAAGATTTGATGGCATCTTGGGCTTGAACTACCCCAATCTATCCTGCTCTGGGGCCATTCCCATCTTTGATAAGCTGAAGAATCAAGGTGTCATTTCTGATCCTGTTTTTGCCTTCTACTTGAGCAAGTAAGTCTGAGATGGACAATTGCTTTCTACACATTATCTGTAAGATGATTTCAGTTGCACAAAAATTACAGAACACTTGATAAAGAAGTATCCTGAGATAATATAACCAAGGATAACTATGGCCCCAGGGCCCTCCCTGCCTTCAGCACTGGCTTTTATAAGTTAAATATTTTTGGAAAACAACCCTACTCCTGGGCTCAAGACCAATAACTTGGTCTAGCGGGGTGAGTTATGAGGGAGGCTAATGGAAGGCAACCGGAAACAAGTTGGAGGAAAAAGCAATACGATTTGCTTATGAATTTTATAAGGAAGGAAGGAGAAGGATGGTGGATATCTTTCCTTCCTCATTAGTGCTTTACTGGCAGGACCAGCTACACAATTTGTGGAGCCAGTGAGTAATGAAAGTGTGGGACACAAAAGTGTGGGACCCCTTGTTCAAGAAATATTAGGCATTTCAAGACAGGGAGAGCAGAGGTGGGGTCCCTTCTGAGTGTGGAGCCCTTTGGACAGTGTAGGTCACAGGCCAGTGTAGCCAATTCTGGGTGACCTGAACCCACACCCTTAGAATTCCCAGGCCTTGATTTTCCTGAAAAATGACAAGGTGGACACGAGGAAAGCCAAAACACTTCAGCACCATGTCCTATGGGGGTGTCTGAGCACTCAGGTCGCCGGAGGTCCAGGGTGTCTTCAGAAGACATAGGGGATGGAGCTCAGACAAGTGATTCAGATTCTAACCTCCTCTGTGCCACTCATGAGACATTAACAGACTTCAGTCTGTATCTCTATCTCTCCTAGACGCTATTTCTGCATCTGTACATGGGGACCTTATTAGGGTGTTCATAGTTGGATAAGCACAGCTCTCAGACAGTGCTGCTGTTACTGTCTTCCAAGGACCTCCCCCCACTTTTTTCTCTCTACAGAGACAAGCGAGAGGGCAGTGTGGTGATGTTTGGTGGGGTGGACCACCGCTACTACAAGGGAGAGCTCAACTGGGTACCACTGATTCGAGCAGGTGACTGGATTGTACACGTAGACCGGTAAGCCTCTCCCTCTGAGGGTCAGCCCAAGTGATGCTCCCGCTAATGTACATGGACACAGGAAGACACACATAAATTCATTCTCAGATACACAGTCACACAGACATATACACCACCCACAATGACACAGACAGACACACAGACACTTGGAAACATACAAGCAGACACATATAAACCTACACAGAGACACATAAAAACATGCATAGCTAGTCAGAGACACATAGAAACACACATACAAATTAACACACAAGCACATAAATACACAAACAACCCATGGGTTCATAATCCCCGGTCTTCTGAGCAAGGCTCTGACCAGGGTCCTAAAAGGGTCCAGATAGGTCTGTGCAGCTGGGATAGGGCTGCACCCACTGCCCTTTGAGGTGGGGAGCATGGTTAGAGGGCTCTACAGTGTGGTGAACAGAGGATCAAGGAGAATTTCACCAGCCTGAACAGAGTTATGATAAGATGACCGACTGTCCAAGGCTACCTAGGACATAGGAAGTTCTCAGTACAGATAAATATCAATTTAAAAACAGGGACAGTCCTGAGAAAATGGGGAAAACTGGTCTTTTTAGGGAGCAGCTACCCAGCAGTGGAGAGAGGTTGGCTGCAGTATTAAGACATGAAAGCAACTAATAAAAAAGACACCTCATGTTCATGGGCACACAGTGGTGCAGGGTCTATAACAAAGAATCAAGAAGGTGGGATCCAGGAGTGACCTGAGGACAAGAGGCATAATTGATAGGATTCTGTGTAATACCCTCAGACAAAATCTGTCCTCTCCTTTGGAGTTTCTGTGGGCTAGTCATGTATTTACTGGCCAAGGTCTCAGGGTCTGAGCTGGTTGCAGGAGCAGTGCTGGGAGACACCCTCACCCAGAGGAGCCCCTCTCTCCCCCTACTATGAGAATCTGCTGCCCCTGCAAATCTCCATCTTCACTCTGTGTGTGACCCGTTATTTGTTCCCCACCAGATACAGCTCTCTGGAGGGTTCTTATTATTTTCTCAGTCTTCATTCACTCATTGAACAGATAAGCCTTGGGCATCCACTGTGTGTCAGGCACTTTAGGGAGGCAATGAAAGGTTGTTGTTGAATCACGCAAAGATGTGGGGATTCTTGGCCCCAAAGGAGAACAATTCAATCCCGGGCCAGAGATGAGCCTTGATCACCCAGAGCTCTTGTGTAATAAAGTTTTATTAAAGTATAAAGGAGATAGAGAAAGCTTCTGACATAGGCATCAGAAGGGGGCAGAAAGAGTGCCCCCCTGCTAGTCTTCAGCTGGATGTTACATAGTCACTAGCAGTCTGTTAGTGAAAGAAAGGAATGTCTTAAAACTCAGAATGGCACTAGGCCCCTCACCCATAAGATGCATTCTGGGATAATCTTGGCACCAAATGGTTCATCCTGGGCCATAAAATGATTAACGTGAATCTTGAAGAAGGGTAGATCACCATACAAATAGTTTCATTTACATAGATTACGGGAACAATATCTGAGTATAACGTACTGGTTTGTCAAGCAGGTTCTGGGAAAGGAGGAACAGACTTGAAGACAGACTTTGGGGTAAATGTATAGTACATTAGCATAGCTTAAGATAAACATTTCCATAAGAAAAAGGCATTGGTTATCTCTAGGTTTGAGCATAGTTAACTTCAGGTGAAACCAGGTGTCATTATGGCAACACAGTATTTTAAGAGACACCTCCTTTTAAATTTATATAGAGAAGGAAAAAATATCACTAGTTTGTTTCCTCCTGCAGCTTAAGAGAGATAAAAATGTCTGACACTTGCAGGCTATTTCCTCAGTTTGCAGACCCCTGGCCTTCCTGCCTGTTACCCTCTCAGTAAGGAGAATAAAACTCTCCCTCACATCTAAGAAGGCAGATGTACATGAAGTGACTCGCCTACATAGTGAATTGTGACTTTGGTACATGCTAGACATGAGGAGGAGAAGGCAATGAAAACCCACTAAAGTACTTTGCCTAGAAAATCCCATGGACGGCAGAGCCAGGTGGGCTGCTCTTTATGAGGTCACACAGAGTCGGGCACGACTGAAGTGAATTAGCAGCAGCAGCAGGAGCAGTCATGAGGAAGGGTCTACAGAGAGTGACAAAGACAGGAGACTGATAAACACCAGGGGAAAGACTTCCAGAAAACAATACAATTAAGCTGGAATCTGGAAGATAAGAAGAAATTTGCTAGTCAAAGGGGAGTGCAGTCTTCTAGGAAGGAAGACCAGCTTGTGTCAAGGTAAAAAAGATCCTGGTGTATTCAAGTACTACATTTGAGGATGTTAGGAAAGGTGCTATGTTGAGAGCAAAGGAAAAGAGGGCAAGAGACAAAGGGCTGTTTACGAGACAATCAGGAAGGGGGCAACGCTAAGGAGACTCAGAGTGACCTTGATGTCTGCTTTCTTCCATTGTCTCTCAGCATCACCATGAAAAGAGAGGTTATTGCTTGTTCTGATGGCTGCGCGGCCCTTGTGGACACTGGGACATCACTTATCCAAGGCCCAGGAAGAGTGATCGATAACATACACAAGCTCATTGGTGCCGCGCCACGGGGTTCCAAGGTGAAGGGTCATGCCCCAGGGTCACTCCCAGTCTTCACACACGACAAGGATCACCATGGCCAACCTCTCACCCTCTCTCTCTAACAGCATTACGTTTCATGTTCTGTGGTCAATACTCTGCCCTCTATTATCTTCACCATCAATGGCATCAACTACCCAGTGCCAGCTCCAGCCTACATCCTCAAGGTGAGGGGAAAATACTTATGGTTGGTTCTCAAACTGGAGCTTGCAGGAACCCTTGGGCTGCTGCTGGAAGGAGGGTGCCCTTTGGAGGCCACGTCACACCATTGCAGATGCTGCTGAGCCCTGTGGCTGGGCCAGTGCCTCCCACAATACCAATCACTGTGTGGGACATTGATCTTCCTGAAATAAATGTGGAGAGGCCACATCATATGGCATGGTGGGAGTCAGGGAGAGGGAAACACTAAGGTCCTCAGTCCTCAAAGAGCTTCAATTCAATCTGAACCCGTAGGTGCAAGAACATGAAATTCAGCTCTAGCAGTCCCTGAAATAGGCCATGTTACAAGGAGAATGGCTGGGGACAATCCCAGTGTGATATCCCAGCATAATTTAACAGTCTGCCTTCCCTTCTCAAGATTTTTCTGGTTTAAATGATAAATTACATGCTCAACCTAGTCCTCGCCTGCATCTTCCCCTTACTCTGGACAGGTACCTCCTTTGTTAGTTGGGATCCCCGACCCCTCTGTGGGGAGGTTGGATAATAAGGTGAATAAAGGGTGCATAGTGACTGCTCAGCCCTGGAACAGGGTGGAGGCTTCATGTCAGCTCCCTGTGAGAGTTCAGAGCAGGCTGATGGACTCAAAGAAGGCTTTGAGGAAGAGAGGAAATTTCAGGAATTCTAAAATGACAAACTCATTGAGCCATTTTGAGGGTTGCTTGGTTTAGGCAAAGGTGCACTGGATTCTATGCAAATGGCATCTCAAGGTGGTCTGCACTAAGGGACTGGGGAATTACTAGGGGTGATGAGGGCTACGGACTGACCAGTGGAGATGGGGAGCCAGAGTACATTATCCACCCAAGCATGGAGTGGCCAAAGATGGTGAGTGTGGGCCGAAGGAGGCTTCTCAGAGTTCCTGAGTTAAGTCTTCAAGAACATGTTGTGGGCACTGCTCTATTTAAGATGGATAACCAACATCGAGTTACTTTGTAGCACAAGGAACTCCACTCAGTTATATGACAGCCTGGATGGAAGGAGTATCTTTGGGACAAGGATACCTCGATACATATGGCTGAGTCCCTTTACTGTCCACCTGAAACTCATAATATTGTTAATCAGCTATACTCCAATACAAAATAAAGTTTTTTAATAAAGTATGGATTGTGGGGATGCACGAGGAGAACCAGCATTCTCTGGAGAGAAAACAAGGAGCAGGAATCAGAATGAAAGAATCAGGGAGTGAGGGGAACTATGGACACACTTGTTCTTTTCTAAATAATTATTTTGAAGTGTGGCTAATCTTCAGTGTTGCATTAAATTCTGCTGCACAACAATGTGACTCAGTTATACACGTAGAAATATATTATTTTCTTATTGTTTTTCATGTGGTTTACCACTGAATATTGAATATAATTCCTGACGCTCTACAATAGGACTTTGTTGTTTTTCATTCCTCTGTTTCACCAACTCCCAGTCCTCCACTCACCACACCCTTCCACATGACAACCTCATGTCTTGGCCCTCTTTGGTTTTGGATGAACTCTCATATCCCCTGCTGCTGAGAAAACCCCTTCATACTTACTAAAAGAGGGAAATAAAGAATTTTGCTGGGTCTGGATATTGGGGGGGAGTCACCGGCAAGGGCTCATGCTGACTGGTGTCTGTTTCTGACTTCCCCAGGATTCTAGAGGCTACTGCTATACCACCTTTAAAAAGCAAAGAGTGAGGAGATCTACAGAGAGCTGGTTACTGGGTGATGTCTTCCTGAGGCTGTATTTCTCAGTCTTTGATCGAGGAAATGACAGGATTGGCCTGGCACCAGCAGTGTAAATGCTTGGAGTGGTTCAGGAATCAGTAAGGCCGCTCCTAACACACAGTCACTCACACTTCGGGCACTCCTGCCCAGGATGCTGGTGAACTGTATTTGGTGGTTTGTACACCCTATTCTCAGTAAAGAATAAAGGGTTTCACTCTTATTGGTGCTGAAACAAATGTTGCCTCTGTTTGTGTCTGGGTGTGAAGGATCTAGAACCAAGTCTGAATCAAAATTGAGAGGAGCCCTACTCCAACTGGCTTCAAGGAACAGGGAGATTCATGCAAATGATTCTGGGAATCCAGGATACAAAAATCAGAGCAAATACAAAGATCTCAGTGACTGGATCCAAGAAATCTGCAGGCATCAATTCTCCCTCAGCCTCACTATTTCCCTTCGGTCTACTTTGATGGTCTTAGCCTGGCAACTTTTTTCCTTAAGGCTTCTACACCTAGTGAGGGAGTTCAAGCTACATGCCCTAGGGTTTTAAATCCTGAAGGCATCACCTAGTAAGGAAAAAAGTTTGCAGACATCAGAGTTCAAGGGTGTTCTCTGAATCACCCACCTCAGTTCACATGTACAGCCCTAGATCAGCCATCCTGGCAGGGACATGGGGTCTTATGACTGGCTTTACATGGTCTTTGTTCCTGACCCAGCCACACACATGATTGTCAATTTCCTCCAGAACTACATGACTGAAGCTGGGGAGAGTCAGCCACAAGGATAACAACTGGCAGATGGTCTAGGCCATAGGAAAGTTTGTGATGACCCACCAACTCCACCACCTCCTCATTCAGAGGAATTATAAGTTGTAATGAAATAGACTCTTATCATCCAATCTCAGACAAACTTCTCACTGGGCTTCTCCTCCAGGGGACTTTTGGGTGAGGTGCTTTATGAAGAGTTGGTTCCCTCTTTTTCCCATCCCCCAGTCACCAGCTCTCTGCCACATATTCCTGATCTGTCCTTTCCAGTCCCACTTGGTAAGTGGTGGTGGCCCCAGTGGATCCCTGAGCCATATCTCTCCTCCAGGGCCCAGAATGCCACTTCCTTGGCCTCCAATGCTGCTGGGGAGAATGCAATGCATGTATCGGGGGACCCAGGGTACACAGAGCCTTCAGCCTTTCTGAGCTTCCTCCAGGGGTAGAGCTACAAACTATTTGCTTGGAGCTGCTATGGTTAGGCACCTTTCAGTGGAAGCGTCCTTTCTTTCCATCTGTACCCCTCAGTACATTCCTCAGCTAAGACAGCAATGGTCAGAGGTTGATTTGCTTTCAGATTGACTGGTTTGATCTCCTTGGTTTATAAGGGACTCTCAAGAATCTTCTCAAGCACCGCAGTTCAAAAGCTCAATTCTTTGGCCTTTACCCTTTCGCATGGTTCAGATCGCTCATCTGTACATGATTACTGGAAAAATCATAGCTTTGACACTACAGACCTCTGTAGCAAAGTGAGTCTATGCTTTTTAATACACTGTGCAGGTTTTTCATAACCTTTCTTCCTTCCAAGAAGCAAGTGTCTTTTATTTTGGGGCTGCAGTCAAGGTCCATTGTGGTTTGCGAGCCCAAGAAAATAAAATCTGCCACTGTTTCCACGTTTCCCTCATCTATATACCATGATGTGGTGGGACCGGATGCCATGAGTGTTGAGTATATTTTTGTGAAGAGTGTTTTGAATGAGTTTTAAGCCAGTTTTTGCATCTCCTCTCCTCATCAAGAGGCTCTTTAGTTCCTCTCTACTTTCTGCCATTAGGGCAGTGTCATCTTCATATCTGTGGATGTTGATATTTCTCCCAGCAATCTTTATTGCATCTTGGGATTTATGCAGTCCAACACATTTAATGATGTATCCTATATAGAAGTTAAATAACCAGAGTGAGAATGTACACCTTGTCATGCTTCTTTCCCAGTTTTACATCTGTCAGTTGTTCTGTGTCTGATTCTAACTGCGGCTTTTTTACCTACATACAGACTTTTCAGGAGACAGGTAAGGTGATCTGGTACTTCCATTTCCTTAAGAATCTTCCACAGTTTGTTGTGGTCCTTTATGTGAAAGGCTTTAGCATAATCAGTGAAGCAGACAGAAATGCTTTCTGGGATTCCCTTGCTTTCTCTATGATCCAATGGATGTTGCCAATTTGATCTCTTGTTCCTCAAACCAGTTTGCACATCAGGAAGTTTTCAGTTCATGCAGTGTTGAAGCTTAGCTTGAAGGATTTTGAGCATTACCTTGCAAGCAAGTAAGATGAGCACAATTGCATGATAGGTTGAACATTCTTTAGATTTGCCTTTCTTTTTGATTGGAATGAAAATTGACTTTTCCCAGCACTGTGGCCACTGCTGAGTTTTCCAAATTTGCTGACATATTGAATGCAGCACTTTTACAGCCTCATTCTTTAGGATTTTTAAATAGCTCAGCTGGAATTCCATCACCTCTCCTATCATTGTTTGTAGTGATGCTTCCTAAGGCCCACTTGACTTCATACTCCAGTATATCTGGCTTTACATGAGTGATGCAAGCATCATCCCTATCCCAGTGTTTATGGCTGTTTTTGTACAGTTCTTCTGTGTGTTCTTGCCACCTCTTCTTAATCTCATCTGCTTCTGTTAAGTCTCTGACTTTTCTGACCTTTATTGTGCCCATTCTTGCATGAAGTGCTCCTCTGGTAGCTCCAATTTTCCTGAAGTGATCTATATTCTTTACAATTCTATTATTTTCCTCTAATTCTTGCAGTGTTCACTTATGAAGACTTATATCCCCTTGCTAGTCTCTGGAAATCTGCATTCCATTTAATATATCTTTCCCTTTCTCTTTTGCCTTTCACTTCTCTTTTTTTCTCAGCTATTTTAAGGCTTCCTCAGGTAACCCCTTTTCCTTCTCACATTTGGTTTTCTTGGCGATGGTTTTGGTGACCACCTCCCGTACAATGTTACAAACCTCCATCCATAGATCTTCAGGCTTCCAGACCAAATCCCTTGAATCTATTTTTCATCTCCATTATAAAATCATAAGGGATTTGATTTAAGTCATAGCTGAATATTCTACTGGTTTTCCTTAGTTACTTCAATTAAAGCCTGAATACTGCTTGCTTCTGCCTAAGCATTGTTGCCAGATCACCACCCACCACTCCCAGTGGGTGTGGAGCAAAAACACACAATTTGGGGACTGTTACCCTGGGTTTGTGCTTGGCTTTTCACGTGCTTGGCTGTGGGACCTTGATCAAGTCCCTTAAGCTCAGTTTTCTCATCTGGTCAATGGGCACGATGATGATAATTCCACCTCTAGATGCATGTGTGCCTGCTAAGAAGAAGTGGCCCTGAGAGGGCTTACTTGGTTCCTGAGTCTGGAAAAAGTATGAATTATTTTGCCACCTGGGGAGATGGAAATCTTCTGTTTAGAGGTTATGGCTGCCATCCCCAAGGCTAAATATTGATTCAAGCCAAATGACATCTATTTCTGAACCCTGACCCAGAACTCTGACTGAGCTGGTACTTCTTTCTGTTTTCTGGGCTCCCACAAGAGCTAATGATTATTGGCTCAGATTACTCCCTTCCTCATCCTTACCAGTCAGCCTTTCCTTGTCAACTACTTCTCCCCTGAAATCACACTGCAAGGAAAGTCATAAAGGCTCTTGGTCTCATGTCCGTTTCCCACATCTCCAGCATAGCAACAAGTAGCTGTTATGGGTACTTATCATAGCAACAACTATGGCAACCTGTACAGTCCAATCTCAGCCTGTTAAATTAATCTTTCCTTATTTGGCCGCTCATGTTTAAATTACCTATAGTTGCTTTAATAATCTTCCTATGCTTGCTGTTTAATGTCGAAATATGTGTGGACCTCATCTAGTTTGCTTTCCAAAGCATAATTCCAACCATTAAGCATAATTCCAATCATTCCACTTGGCAATTAAGTAACCAAACATTTAGTCATCTAACTACCCACAGGAATTGACAAAAGCAAACCACCCATCATGCATTTGTTGCTTTCCCGAAAACACCATTGAAGTGATCTGCTGAAACAATGTGATAC
Source organism: Bison bison bison (assembly GCF_000754665.1). Lineage (NCBI taxonomy): Eukaryota > Metazoa > Chordata > Mammalia > Artiodactyla > Bovidae > Bison > Bison bison. The sequence continues at coordinate 90,088 of NW_011492693.1, forward strand.
ATTGCCATGTACACTCCAGAAGGGACACTTTTTCTCTGGATTTGTTTTCCATCTAGTGCAGAATGTCTACCATAAGCCTGGCCCTCCAGCAGCTGGTCACCTACTTTTTGCAGACTCAGCCTACTCCATATCCCTTCCACATCTCTCAGTAAAATCTAGAGAACAGGCTCAGTCAAAGTTCTCACTCCTGCAGAAAACAGTTTTTTGTTTGTTTGTTTGTTTTTTGTATTTTTAGAAAACAATATTTGGTAATACATTCAAAATCTTGTGCTCCTTGCCTTGGATTCAAGGACCTACACCAGAGGATGGGAAGTCTCCCCTTCCACCTAAATTTTCACCACTTCCACCAGGGCCACAGGCTTTACTGGATCTGAAAGACTTCTGCCTGCTCCCTGATATCCTCTGTACATCAGTTCAGTTTACTCTCTGTCATGTCCAACTCTTTGCTATATCGTGGGGTGCAGCATGCCAGGTTTCCCTGTTCATCACTAACTCCTGGAGCTTGCTCAAACTCATCTTCATCAGGTCGGTGATGCCACCCAACAATTTCATCTTCTGTCTTCCCCTTTGCCTTCTGCCTTTAATATTTCCCTGCATCAGGGTCTTTTCTAATGAGTCAGTTCTTCCCATCAGGTGGCCAATGTATTGGAGGTTCAGCTTCAGCATTAGTCCTTCCAATGAATATTCAGGAATTATTTCTTTTAACATGGACTGGTTGGATCTCCTTGTAGTCCAAGGGACTCTCAAGAGTCTTGTCCAACACCACAGTTTAAAAGCATCAGTTCTTTGGTACTCAGCTTTCTTTATGGTCCAACTCTCACATCTACTCACAATTTCTGGTAAAACCATAGTTTTGACTATACAGACCTTTGTTGGTAAAGTAATGTCTCTTAGAAGTATGTCTACATAGTAATGTCTACATAGAAGAACTGCACAAAAAAGATATTAATGACCCATATGACCACGATGGTGTGATCACTCACCTAGAGCTAGACAGTCCTGATATGCGAAGTCAAATGGATCTTCAGAAGCATCACTAAGAGCAAAGCTAGTGGAGGTGATGACATTGCAGTTGAGCTATATCAGATCCTAAAAGATGATGCTGTTAAAGTGCTGCACTCAATATGCCAGCAAATGTGGAAAAGTCAGCATTGGCCACAGGACTGGAAAGGTCGTTTTCATTGCAATCTCCCAAAAAGGTGATTTCAAAGAATGTTCAACTACCACACAGTTCCACTCATCTCACATGCTACAAATGTAATTTATCCAAGCAAGTCTTCAACAGTAAGTACATAAACTGTGAAATTCTATATGTTCAAGCTGGATTTAGAAAAGGCAGAGGAACCAGAGATCCAAGTGTCAACATTTGTTGGATCGTAGAAAAAGGAATAGAATTTGAGAAAAACACCTACTTCTGCTTTATTGACCATGAAAAAACCTTTGACTGTGTTGATCACAACAAACTGTGGAAAACTTACAGAGATGGGAATATCAGACCATCTTACCTGCCTTCTGAGAAATCTGTATGCAGATCAAGATGCAACAGTTAGAACTGAACATGGAAGAGCAGAGTGGTTCCAAATCGGGAATGGAGTACATAAAGGCTGTGTATTGTCACCTGGGTTATTTAACTTATGTGTAAAGTACGTCATGTGAAATGCCCAACTGGATGAAGCACAAGCTGGAATCAAGATTGCTGGGAGAAATATCAATACCCTCAGATAGGCAGAAGACACCACCCTCATGGCAGCAATTGAAGCAAAATTAAATAGCCTCTTGATAAAATGAAATAAGAGAGCGAAACATCTGGTTTAAACTTCACACTCAGCTAATGAAGATCATGGCATTTGGCCCCATCACTTCATGGCAAATAGATGGGGAAACAATGGAAACAGAGACTTTATTTTTGGAGGCTCCAAAATCACTGCAGATGATGACTGCAACCATGAAATTAAAAGATGCTTGCTCATTTGAAGAAAAACTATGACAAACCTATACAAATTTTTTAAAAGTAGAGACATTATTTTGCTGAAAATTTCATTATAATCAAAGCTATGATTTTTCTAGTTGTCATGTATGGATGTGACAGTTGCACCATAAAGAATGGTGAGTGATGAAGAATTGATGGTTTTGAACTGTGGCATTGGATAAGACTCTTGAGAGTCCCTTGGACTGCACGGAAATACACCCAGTCATCCTAAAGGAAATGAATCCTGAATATTCATTGGAAGGACCGATGCTGAAATTGAACTTCCAATACTTTGGCCAACTGATGTAAAGAACTGACTCATTAGAAAAGACCCTGTTACTGGGAAAGACTGAAGGCAAGAGAAGAGGATCACAGAGGATGAGATGGTTGGATGGAATCACCAACTCGATGGACATGAGTTTGCCCAAGCTCCAAGAGTTGGTGAGGAACAGCGAGCCCTGGCGTGCTGAAGTCCATGGGATTTCAAAGAGTCAGACATGACTGAGGAACTGAACCGAACTAAACATACCACATAGCAAATACTATTTGTAATTGGCATGTTTCTCCAGCAAGACTGAGGCTCCCTAAGGCCCCAACACATATCCCCAGTCAAGTTTGCACCCATGCACAGAAGTCAGTGCCTAGCATTCACAAGTCATTCAGTGAGTTCTGGTTGCAGGGGGACCTCCATTTTAGTCGACATAAAGGAGTTAAGGACACATTTATCCTCCTGTCTCATATAACTCCAAAATAGAAAAGGCAAATGAAAGAGCATTGTTTTACATCAAACATCTGGCAGCAGAGAATGGATTCCTGAGGCGGGGAGCAAGCAAGGAGAGTTCTACAATTGCCCCAACTCTAGAAATAGTTTCCAACACATACATGGAAGGTGTACCTAGGCAGAGACAAACAGTGTCCCCAAGAAGAGAGATTTATGACTCTGTATAGTTAGAGTTCACAGGAAAGAGCTACATACATAGAACTGTGGGAAGGTACAGGTGATATCCTTCCAGGTTTCAGCAGAGTTGATAGTACTGGTCTGAATTATAGGGAACAATCCTTGAGTCTCAAATTGCACCAAGTCTAATTGTGTCCCCACCCACCAGTATGGAAATTACTCTTTTTTTTAAATATAAACTTATTTACTTTAATTGGAGGCTAATTACTTTACAATATTGTATTGGTTTTGCCATACATTGACATGATCTGCCACGCATGTACACGTGTTCCTCATCCTGTTCCCCCTCCCACCTCCCTTCCCATACCATCCATCTGGGTCATCCCAATGCACCAGCCCCGAGCATCCTGTATCATGCATCGAACCTGGACTGGTGATTCGTTTCACATATGATAATATACATGTTTCAATGCCATCCTCCCAAATCATCCCACCCTCGCCCTCTCCCACAGAGTCCAGAAGACTGTTCTATACATCTGTGTCTATTTTGATGTCTCACATACAGGGTTATTACCATCTTTCTAAATTCCATATATGTGCATTCAGTTCAGTTCAGATGCTCAGTCGTGTCCGAATCTTTGTGACCCCATGAATCACAGCACTCCAGGCCTCCCTGTCCATCACCAACTTCCGGAGTTCTCTCAAACTCACGTCCATCATGTCGGTGATGACATCCAGCCATCTCATCCTCTGTCGTCCCCTTCTCCTCCTGCTCCCAATCCCTCCCAGCATCAGAGTCCTTTCCAATGAGTCAAATCTTCCCATGAGGTGGCCAAAGTATTGGAGTTGCAGCTTCAGTATCATTCCTTTCAAAGAACTCCCAGGGCTGATCTCCTTTATTTTATTTTTTAATATGAATTTATTTATTTTAATTGGAGGTTAATTACTTTACAATATGGTATTGATTTTGCCATACATCAACATGAATCCACCACAGGTATACACGCATTCCCCATCCCGAACCCCCCTCCCTCCTCCCTCCCCATACCATCCCTCTGGGTCATCCCAGTTCACCAGCCCCAAGCAACCAGTATCATAGAATGGACTGGTTGGATCTGCTTGCAGTCCAAGGGACTCTCAAGAGTCTTCTCCAACACCACAGTTCAAAAGCATCAATTCTTCAGCGCTCAGCTTTCTTCATAGTCCCACTCTCACATCCATACATGACCACTGGAAAAACCATAGCCTTGACTAAACGGACTTTTGTTGGCAAAGTACTGTCTCTGCTTTTCAATATGCTATCTAGGTTAGTCATAAGTTTTCTTCCAAGGAGTAAGCGTCTTTTAATTTCATGGCTGCAGTCACCATCTGCAGTAATTTTGGAGCCCAAAAAAATAAAGTCTGACACTGTTTCCACTGTTTCCCCACCTATTTCCCATGAAGTGATGGGACCAGATGCCATGATCTTCGTTTTCTGAATGTTGAGCTTTAAGCCAAATTTTTCACTCTCCTCTTTCATTTTCATCAAAGGCTTTTTAGTTCCTCTTCACTTTCTGCCATAAGGCTGGTGTCATCTGCATATCTGAAGTTATTGATATTTCTCCTGGCAATCTTAATTCCAGCTTGTGCTTCATCCAGCCCAGCGTTTCACATGATGTACTCTGCATATAAGTTACATAAGCAGGGTGACAATATACAGCCTTGATGTACTCCTTTTCCTATTTGGAGCCAGTCTGTTGTTCCCTGTCCAGTTCTAACTGTTGCTTCTTGAACTGCATACAAATTTCTCAAGAGGCAGATTAGGTGGTCTGGTATTCCAATCTCTTTCAGGATTTTCCACAGTTTATTGTGATCCACACAGTCAAAGGCTTTGGCGTAGTCAATAAAGCAGAAATAGATGTTTTTCTGGAATTCTCTTGTTTGTTTGATGATCCATCGGATGTTGGCAATTTGATCTCTGATTCCTCTGCCTTTTCTAAAACCAGCTTGAACATCTGGAATTTCACGGTTCAAATATTGCTGAGGGCTGGCTTGGAGAATTTTGAGCATTACTTTACTAGCGTGTGAGATGAGTGCAATTGTGCTGTAGTTTGAGCATTCTTTGGCACTGCCTTTCTTTGGGATTGGAATGAAAACTGACCTTTTCCAGTCCTGTGGCCACTGCTGAGTTTTCCAAATTTGCTGACATATTGAGTGTTGCACTTTCACAGCATCATCTTTCAGGATTTGAAATAGCTCAAACTGGAATTCCATCACCTCCACTAGCTTTGTTCGTAGTGATGCTTTCTAAGGCCCACTTGACTTTACATTCCAGGATATCTGGCTCTAGGTGAGTGATCACAGCATCGTGATTATCTTGGTTGGGAAGATCTTTTTGTACATTTCTTCTGTGTATTCTTGCCATCTCTTCTTAATATCTTCTGCTTCTGTGAGGTCCATGCCATTTCTGTCCTTTGTCGAGCCCATCTTTTCATGAAATCTTCCCTTGGTATCTCTAATTTTCTTGAAGAGATCTATAGGCTTTCCCATTCTGTTGTTTTCCTCTATTTCTTTGCATTGATCACTGAGGAAGGCTTTTTTAAATTTCTTCTTGCTGTTAGTGTACTGTATTAGTGTTTTTCTCTCTGGCTTACTTCACTCTGGTTAATAGGCTCCAGTTTCATCCACCTCATTAGAACTGATTCAAATGTATTCTTTTTAATGGCTAAGTAATATTCCATTGTGCATATGTAGCAAAGCTTTCTTATCCATTTGTCTGCTGATGGACATCTAGGTTGCTTCCATGTCCTGGCTATTATAAACAGTGCTGTGATGAACATTGGGGTACACGTGTCTCTTTCGATTCTTGTTACCTTGGTGTGTATGCCCAGCAGTGGGATTGCTGGGTCATATGGCAGTTCAATTTCCAGTTTTTAAGGAATCTCCACACTGTTCTCCAGAGTGGCTGTACTAGTTTGCATTCCCACCAACAGTGTAAGAGGGTTCCCTTTTCTCCACACCTTCTCCAGCATTTACTGCTTGTAGACTTTTGGATTGCAGCCATTCTGACTGGCGTGAAATGGTACCTCATTGTGGTTTTGATTTGCATTTCTCTGATAATGAGTGATGTTGAGCATCTTTTCATGTGTTTGTTATCCATCTGTATATCTTCTTTGGAGAATGTCTGTTTAGTTCTTTGGCCCATTTTTTGATTGGGTCGTTTATTTTTCTGGAATTGAGCTGCAGGAGTTGCTTGTATATTTTTAAGATTAATTCTTTGTTAGTTGCTTCATTTGCTATTATTTTCTCCCAATCTGAAGGCTGTCTTTTCACCTTGCTTATAGTTTCCTTTGTTGTGCAGAAGCTTTTAATTTTAATTATGTCCCATATGTTTTCTTTTTGCTTTTATTTCCAATATACTGGGCGGTGGATCATAGCGAATCCTGCTGTGATTTATGTCCGTGAGTGTTTGCCTATGTTCTCCTCTAGGAGTTTTATAGTTTCTGGTTGTACATTTAGATATTTAATCTATTTTGAGTTTATTTTTGTGTATGATGTTAGAATGGAGAAGGCACTGGCAACCCACTCCAGTACTCTGCCTGGAGAATCCCATAGGTGGAGTAGCCTGGTAGGCTGCAGTCCATGGGGTCGCTAAGAGTTGGGCACGACTGAGCGACTTCACTCTCACTTTTCACTTTCATGCATTGGAGAAGGAAATGGCAACCCACTCCAGTGTTCTTGCCTGGAGAATCCCAGGGACAGGGGAGTCTTGTAGGCTGCCATCTATGGGGTCGCACAGAGTTGGACACAACTGAAGTGACTTAGCAGCAGCAGCAGCAGCATGACGTTAGAAAGTGTTCTTGTTTCATTCTTTTACAATTGGTTGACCAGTTTTCCCAGCACCACTTGTTAAAGAGATTGTCTTTTCTCCATTGTATGTTCTTGCCTCCTTTGTCAAAGATAAGGTGTCCATAGGTGCATGGATTTATCTCTGGGCTTTCTATTTTGTTCATTGATCTATACTTCTGTCTTTGTGCCAGTACCATACTGTCTTCATGACTGTGGCTTTGTAGTAGAGCCTTAAGTCAGGCAGGTTGATTCCTCCAGTTCGATTCTTCTTTCTCAAGATTCCTTTGGTTATTCAAGGCTTTTTGTATTTCCATAGAAATTCTGAAATTATTTGTTCTAGCTCGGTGAAAAGTACCATTGGTCGCTTCATAGGGATTGCATTGAATATATAGATTGTTTGGGGTAATATCCTCATTTTCACTATATTGATTCTTCCAATCCATGAACACGGTATATTTCTCCATCTATTAGTGTCCTCTTTGATTTCTTTCACCAGTGTTTTGTAGTTTTCTATATATAAGTCTTTCGTTTTTTTTACATAGATATAGTCCTAAGTATTTTATTCTTTTAATTGCAATGGTGGGTGGAATTGTTTTCTTAATTTCTTTTTCTATTTTCTCATTATTAGTGTATAGGAATGAAAGGGATTTATGTGTGTTAACTTTATATCCTGCAACTTTACTATATTCATTGATCAGCTCTAGTAATTTTCTGGTGGAGTCTTTAGGGTTTTCTATGTAGAGGATCATGTCATCTGCAAACAGTGAGAGTGTTACTTCTTCTTTTCCAATTTAGATTCCTTTTATTTCTTTTTCTGTTCCGATTGCTGTTGCCAATACTTCCAAAACTATGTTGAATAGTAGTGGTGAGAGTGAGAACCCTTGTCTTGTTCCTGACTTTAGGGGAAATGCTTTCAATTTTTTACCAGTGAGGATAATGTTTGCTGTGGGATTGTCATATTCAGCTTCTCCTATGTTAAGGTATGTTCCTTCTATTCCTGCATTCTGGAGGGTTTTATCATAAATGGATGTTGAATTTTGTCAAAGGCTTTCTCTGCATCTGTTGAGATTATCATGTAGCTTTTATTTTTCAAGTTGTTAATGTGGTGTATTCCATTGATTGATTTGTGGATATTGAAGAATCCTTGCATCCCTGGGATAAAGCCCACTTGGTCATGATGTATGATCATGTTAATGTGTTGTTGGATTCTGATTGCTAGAATTATGTTAACGATTTTTGCATCTGTATTCATCAGTGATATTGGCCTATAGTTTTCTTTTTTTGTGGCATCTTTGTCAGGTGTTGGTATTAGGGTGACGGTGGCCTCATAGAATGAATTCGTAAGTTTACCTTCCTCTGCAATTTTCTGGAAGAGTTTGAGTAGGATAGGTGTTAGCTCGTCTCTAAATTTTGGGTAGAATTCAGCTATGAAGCCGTCTGTTCCTGAGCTTTTGTTTGCTGGAAGATTTCTGATTACAGTTTCAATTTCCATGCTTGTGATATGTCTGTTAAGATTTTCTATTTATTCCTGGTTCAGTTTTGGAAAGTTGTACTTTTCTAAGAATTTGTCCATTTCTTCCAAGTTGTCCATTTTATTGGCATATAATTGCTGATAGTAGTCTCTTATGATCCTTTGTATTTCTGTGTTGTCTGTTGTGATCTCTCCATTTTCATTTCTAATTTTATGGATTTGATTTTTCTCCCTTTGTTTCTTAATGAGTCTGGCTAATGGTTTGTCAACTTTATTTATCCTCTTAAAGAACCAGCTTTTGGCTTTGTTGATTTTTGCTATGATCTCTTTTATTTCTTTTGCATTTATTCCTGCTCAAATTTTGTAGATTTTTTTCCTTCTACTAACACTGGTGTTCTTCATTTCTTCCTTTTCTAGTTGCTTTAGATGTAGAGTTAGGTCATTTTTTTTACTTTTTTCTTGTTTCTTGAGTTAAGCCTGTATTGCTATGAACCTTCCCCTTATCACTGCCTTTACAGTGTCACACAGGGTTTGGGTTGTTTTGTTTTCATTTTCATTCATTTCTATGCATATTTTGATTCCTCTTTTGATTTCTTCTGTGATTTGTTGGTTATTCATCAGCGTGTTTTTCACCCTCCATATGTTGGAATTTTTAATAGTTTTTTTCTCCTGTAATTGAGATCTAATCTTACTGCATTGTGGTCAGAAAAAGATGCTTGGTTTTGCCATATATCAAAATGAATCTGCCACAGGTATACATGTGTTCCCCATCCTGAACCCTCCTCCCTCCTCCCTACCCATATTGTAAAGTTAAAAAATAAAATAAATAAGAATGTAAATTTAAAAAGAAAAAGAAAAGATGCTTGGAATAATTTCAATTTTTTTTTTTTAATTTACCAAGTCTAGATTTATGGCCCAGGATGTGATCTATCTTGGAGAAGGTTCTGTGTGCACTTGAGAAAAAGATGAAATTCATTGTTTTGGGGTGAAATGTCCTATAGATATTAGTTAGGTATAACAGGTCTATTGAATCATTTAAGTTTGTGTTTCCTTGTTAATTTTCCGTTTAGTTGATCTGTCCATAGGTGTGAGTGGGGTATTAAACTCTCACATTATTATTGTGGTATTGTTATTTTCCCCTTTCATACTTGTTAGTATTTGTCTTACACATTGTGGTGTTCCTATGTTGGGTCCATTTATATTTATAGTAGTTATATCCTCTTCTTGGGTTGATAGTTAGATCACTATGTATTGTCCTTATTTGTCTCTTTTCACAGCCTTTGTTTTAAAGTCTATTTTATCTGATATGAGTATTGCTACTCCTTTCTTTTGGTCTCTATTTGCATGGAATATCTTTTTCCAGCCCTTCACTTTCAGTCTGAATGTGTCCTTTGTTTCGAGGTGGTTCTCTTGTAGACAACATATATAGGGGTCTTGTTTTTGTATCTATTCAGCCAGTCTTTGTCTTTTGTTTGGGACATTCAACCCATTTACATTGTTCTCATTTCTTTTAATTCGTTTTTCTTTTTTCCTCTCTGTTTCATTGATTTCTACCATTCTATATTCTACCTCACTGATCCTATCTTCTACCTCTGTTATTCTACTCTTGGTTCCTTCCAGAATGTTTTTGGTCTTATTTATTGCATTATTCATTATATATTGACTCTTTTTATTTCTTCTAGGTCCTTGTTAAACCTTTCTTGCATCTTCTCAATCCTTGTCTCCAGGCTATTTATCGGTAATTCCTTATTGTTTTCAAGATTTTGGGTCATTTTTACTATCATTATTCAGAATTCTTTATCAGGTATATTCCCTATCTCTTCCTCCCTTGTTTGGTTTGGTGGACATTTATTCTGTTCCTTTACCTGCTGGGTATCCCTCTGCCTCTTCATCTTGTTTATATTGCTGTGTTTGTGGTTGCCTTTCCGTATTCTGGCAGTTTGTGGAGTTCTCTTTATCGTGGAATTTCCTCCCTGTGCGTGGGGTTCGACAGGTGGCTTGTCAAGGTTTCTTGGTTAGGGAAGCTTGTGTCGGTGTTCTGGGGGGTAGAGCTGGATTTCTTCTCACTGAAGTGCAATAAGTGTCCAGCAATGAGTTTTGAGATGTCAATAGTTTGGAGTGACTTTGGGCAGCCTCTGTATTGAAGCTTAAGGGTATGTTCCTGTGTTGCTGGAGAATTTGCGTGGTATGTCTTGCCTGGAACTTGTTGGCTCTTGGGTGGTGTTTGGTTTCAGTGTAGGTATGGAGGTTTTTGATGAGCTCCTGTCAATTAATGTTCCCTGGTTCAGTCAGGGGTTCTCTGGTGTTCTCAGGATTTGCACTTAAGCCTCCTGCTTCTGGTTTTCAGTCTTACTCTTACAGTAGCCTCAAGACTTCTCCATCTATACAGCACCACCAATGATAAAACATCTAGGTTAAAGATGAAAAATTTCTCCACAGTGAGGGATACCCCCTAAAAGTTCACAGAGTTACATGGGAAAGAGAAGAAGGAGGTGGGAGATAGAAGTGACCAGGAGTAGAAGGGGGGAATCAAAAGAGGCCAGAGCAAACTATCCAGTAATCACTCCTTATGTGCTTTCCACAGTCTGGATCCCTCAGAGTTGTTCACAGAGTTACACAGAGAAGAGAAGAGGGAGGATGGAGATAGAGGTGACCAGGGGGAGAAGAGGGGAAGTTAAAAAGGGAGAGAGCAAGCTAGCCAGTAATCACTTACCTATGTGTTCTCCATATTCTGGATCCCTCAGAGATGTTCACAGAGTTACACAGAGAAGAGAAGAGGGAGGAAGGAGACAGAGGTGGCCAAGGGGATAAAGCGGGGAATCAAAAGGAGAGAGACAGTTTCAGCCAGTAATCAGTTCCCTAAATGTTCTCCACAGTCCGGAACACACAAAGAGATTCACAGGGTTGGGTAGATAAGAGAAGGGGGAGGGAGGAGATACAGGTGACCTGGTGGAGAAAAAGGAGATCCAAAGGGGGAGAGAGCAATCAGGCCACTGATCTCACTCCCAAGTAAAAATCGTTGCTGAAGATTGGGTTCTTAAAGGTACAAAATTGATAACAAATACCAAAAAGCAAAGATTAAAAATCTAGAGTGGAGGTTGGATTCTCAAAAATACAATATTAAAGGAAAAAACAAAGTCACAAAATTTATTTTATATATATATATATATTTATATTTATATATGAATTTTGTTTTAAGAAATAAGGTCTTTTTTCAAACTAATAGTAGCTTATAAAAATGAAATTAAAGGAGTAGTAGAGGACTTAAAAATTTAAAAAATAAATTTAAAGAATGAAAATAGTAAAAATATATTTAGGACTTTTTCTGGTGTTGTTGTGGACAGTGTGGGGTCAGTTCACTTTCAGTTAGTTCCTTCATCCAGCTTATACTTCTAAAGATCTATAGGCCCCTTCTTATGTAGTCAGAGATAACTGCAGGGTTTTAATCTATTGCACCTGTCACTTCCAGGGTGGTTCCCTCTGTTTTAGCTTCTTATGTTTGCTGGTCTCTTCAGTATCTAATTTCTGCCCTGATGCAAAGGGGTGGTCGTGGACAATTTTTTAGGCTCACTTGTTCAGTTGTGCTGTGGGGAAGGAGGGTCACTGCCAACAGATAACACTGGCATGTGCTCGCAGTAATTCGGTCACATTGGGTTTGCCCCCGCTCACGGCATGTATGCTTTCCCTGTCTACACTGCTCAGGCTCTAGGTTGCTCTGCCAGGAACTATCTGAGGCAGGCCCTGGGTTGCATGTACTTCCCAGGTCTAAGCCACTCAGGTCCAGGTACTCTGGTACTCCTCAAAGGTGCAGACTCAATTGGGCCTGCGTTTTGTGCCCTTCCCAGGTCCGAGCCGCTCAGCAGATCAGGTGTTTGGCGAGCGCGGTTGCTGCAACTTATCACCTCTCCCATCCATGCCGCTCAGTTTTCTGGGTGTACAATCAGCACACCTTCTCAGACGGATATTGACCGTCCAGAATCCCAAGAAATCTTGGTTAGCAACAAAGCCTGCTTGCAGTTTGGTAGATGATGCCTCTCTGCGGCCACGATTGCCCCCTTCTGGCTCTGGCTGCCCTCGATCCCCTGTCTCTGGCAGAGGATGGGTTGGTCCGAAGCGCCTATCTCTGCTCAGTCCTTTGTTCTGTGAGCAGGCCTGGCAGTATCTTAGTTTAGGGTTTTTCCCTGGGGTAGCTATCCCAGGGTCTGGTTTGCTGTCTCAAGTTAGTTCCCTCAGATTGCCCTCGGGGTGTTCAGGCCGGGTCCTTACTCTAAGCAATGCAGCCCACACCTCCCTGCCCAGCCCCCTGTTGCTAGTGGCAGATGCAGGTGTCTGTGCAGCTTCTCCACTGGGAGTTACCATTGGGCATGTAATCTGTGCATTTAAATTTTTTACTTATTTTTCCTCCCAGTTATGTTGCCCTCTGAGGTTCCAAGGCTCTCCATAGACTCACCAGTTAGAGTGTTTCCTGGTGTTTGGTAACTTCTTTCTTTTTTAAGACTCGCTTCCCAGGACGGATCTCTGTCCCTACCTCTTTTGCCTCTCTTTTTATCTGTTACATTTTTTCCTACCTCCTTTTGAAAACAATGGGCTGCTTTTCTTGGTGCCTGATGTCCTCTGCCTGCATCAGAAATTGTTTTGTGGAATTTACTCAGTGTTCAAATGTTCTTTTGATGAATTTGTTGGGGAGAAAGTGGTCTCTCCATCCTATTCCTCCGCCATCTTAGGACTGCCCCTGAAATTACTCATAATTCCTATGAGATCAATAGGGCTCTGAAGACAAAATTGCTTTGCTAGTGGGGAATAGTAAACCTGGTCTAAAGGCTGGTTTCACCTCAGCTTAAAAAACTTTACAGCAAGCCTTCAAAATATGCAATTGTTTCCAAGAAATTAACAGCGTTTGCAAACAGTGAAAGGAATCATTTATAAAAATTAAAAAAAAATCCAGCATCCAAAGGTAAAGTGAGCACATCAACAATCTAGGACATCCATAATACAATTTAAAACTAGGACAAGTATTTGTCTTAGTTTCATCTCAATATTGTAAGGTAATTATCCTCAGAATAAGAAAAATAAATAATTTTAAAAAAAATCCAGATGTGTAAAGTAGCAAAAAAAATCCATAACGAGGGAAAAATCAATTAGCAAAAACACAAGTAAAATATATATTACATAATTAGCAGGGAAGGACATTAAAATGTATCAGTTCAGTTCACTTCAGTTGCTCAGTCATGTCTGACTCTTTGCGATCACATGAATTACAGCATGCCAGGCATCCATGTCCATCACCAACTCCCGGAATTCACTCAAACTCACATCCATCAAGTCGATGATGTCATCTAGCCATCTCATCCTCTGTCGTCCCCTACTCCTCCTGCCCCCAATCCCTCCCAGCATCAGAGTCTTTTTCAATGAGTCAACACTTCACATGAAGTGGCCAAAGTACTGGAGTTTCAGCCTCTATGTCATTCCTTCCAAAGAACACCCAGGGCTAATCTCCTTTAGAATGGACTGGTTGGATCTCCTTGCAGTCCAAGGGACTCTCAAGAGTCTTCTCCAACACCACAGTTCAAAAGCATCAATCTTCGGCGCTCAGCTTTCTTCACAGTCCGAATCTCACATCCATTCATGACCACTGGAAAAACCATAGCCTTGACTAGATGGACTTCTTTTGGAAAAGTAATGTCTCTGCTTTTGAATACGCTATCTAGGTTGGTCATAAATTTCCTTCCAAGGAGTAAGTGTCTTTTAATTTCATGGCTGCAGTCACCATCTGCAGTGATTTTGGAGCCCAGAAAAATAAAGTCTGACACTGCTTCCACTGTTTCCCCATCTATTTCCC
>NW_011492693.1:104192-111760 GCF_000754665.1 Bison bison bison
CTTCCTGACCTATATATAGGTTTCTCAAGAGGCAGGTCTGGTGGTCTGGTATTCCCATCTCTTTCAGAATTTTCCACAGTTCATTGTGATCCACACAGTCAAAGGCTTTGGCATAGACAATAAAACAGAAATAGATGTTTTTCTGGAACTCTCTTGTTTTTTTGATGATTCAGCAGATGTTGGCAATTTGATCTCTGGTTCCTCTGCCTCTTCTAAAATCAGCTTGAACATCTGGAATTTCACGGTTCACATATTGCTGAAGCCTGGCTTGGAGAATTTTGAGTATTACTTTACTAGTGTGTGAGATGAGTGCAATGGTGTAGTAGTTTGTGCATTCTTTGGCACTGCCTTTCTTTGGGATTGGAATGAAAACTGACCTTTTTACATACTGTGGCCATTGCTGAGTTTTCCAAATTTGCTGGCATATTGAGCACAGCACTTGCACAGCATCATCTTTCAGGACTTGAAATAGCTCAACTGAAATTCCTCACCTCCACTAGCTTTGTTCATAGTGATGCTTTCTAAGGCCTACTGACTGTACATTCTAGGATATCTGGCTCTGGGTGAGTGATAATCAATAATCCTATATACATGAAGCTGAAGAACATTGAGTATGTTAAATAGAGACATGTAAAATAAAAATGCAAAGACTGTGGGAAAAAAAAACTTAATTGTGTATCAGAGAGCTTTGAAGTAACTTTAAGAGTGCTAAAATATATGTAAATGGAATCTGACAGGAAGTTAAAGACAGAAGAAGAGTGCAAAGAACTGCATAATTACTGGCTGAAAAATTTCCAGGAATGATGAAAGCTTTAAACCCCTTAACACAGAAGCTCAATTAAGTCAAGGATAAGAAATATGACAACTATACAAAGGCACATCATAATTCATGGTTTAAGAATCAACCAAAGAAATGTAACCAGAAGGAAAAACAGACGCAGTAGAACAAAAAATGGGGATGACAACTGATTAGGCAAAAGAAACAATGTTAGCCAGAGGACATGGCACCACATCTTAAATTCTGAGAGAAACATAATTGACTCATAATTCTACACCCAAGAAAAATACATATCAAAAACAAGATAAAATACTTTTTCAGACATACAACAACTGCAAGACTGCATCACCAGCAACGGACCAATGAAATTAATGTTTTGTTTTTTTTTTTTAAGTTTTCACATCAGAAGGGATTTAAATCCAAGTGAAAATCTGGATCTACAGGGGGAATGAACAGTACTCAAAATGTAATATAGGGACTTCCTTGGTGGTCAAGTGGTTAAGGATCTGCTTTGCAATGCAAAGTATTTGCAAATGGCAAAGCTTTGTTCCTTTAGCAGAGAACTAAGATCCCACATGCCACTGAGAAACTAAACCTGCATGTCTCAAATAGAGTTTACATGCTGCGAGTACTGAACTTTTCCTCCTCAAATAGAGAGTCCCTACCACAAGAAAGATCCTGCATGCCACACTAAGACCCAATACAGACAAAGAAATCATAAATGAATAAATAATTTAATAATTATCTTAATTAATAATGATAGACTAGCAAGTTAAAGATGCATGCCATGGATCTTAAAACTACTAAAAAAAATTACAGTTAATAAAGTGTCAAAGGATATAAAAGGGAATCAGAAAAACTACTCAGTCACAGAGAAGTCAGGGATAAAAAGAGACATGGAAAGACAGAACACGGGACAAACTGAAGATAAAGAGCAAGATGATTGAATTAAACACAACTGGAGAAGGCAATGGTACCCCACTCCAGTACTCTTACCTGGAAAATCCCATGGACAGAGGAGCCTGGTAGGCTGCAGTCCATGGGGTCGCAAAGAGTCGGATATGACTGAGCAAATTCCCTTTCACTTTTCACTTTCATGCATTGGAGAACGAAATGGCAACCCACTCCAGTGTTCTTGCCTGGAGAATCTCAGGGACGGGGGAGCCGCAGAATCGGACACGACTGAAGCAACTTAGCAGTAGCAGTAGCAGTAGCAGAGTTAACCCCTCAGATGTGAACCCAGACTGAAGATATAATCCAGGGCCCAGACGACAGCAGATCCCCATATACTGCACTGTGCAGCTGAAACAGAGGCTTCCAGGCCTCAGAGCCCCATGTCCCTGCGCACAGAACAGCATCAAAAGTTTTTATGGAACAGTAAATCAGAAGACTTCAATTATACAAAGTACATCCTCTATTTATAAAGAAATGACATTAGAAATCAATGTTCACTGGACAGAAGAAGAAGGTGCTAGCATAGTGCAGACCTGCCCTCTTTTACAACTCTAATTCTTCTCAGGAGGGAGCAGGTAAATTGACAAGGCTTACATCTCTTCAATACTAGATATACTTGACATACATAGACAATACTAGACATTCATGTTTGATTTTCAAGGTTCAGCGTATTCTCTCTTCTCCTCTTATGCTCATCTTGGGTAACAGAGACTGCTCCTCTAAACCACAGCTCAATCACTAAACACAAATCCGGATGATATTTGCCGAGTCTTTCACATAAACCAGTGAAAACTTGTTTCCTCCTATTTTGCACTCTTGGCTCTTTTCAACCAACCATGGCTCTTGTCCTACCTCCTGGGATTCTGGTACTCTGTCATTGGTAGGCATGTTCAAATACACTGGGCCTAAATTACACCCAATGAAATTCCTATTCAGAGTGGTCATAATACACACAAAAAGGGAAAGAACAGGCAGCTCCTTACTTTCCTCTCTTTATCCTTCACTACATACATTCACTGAAAACCTGTGTAGCAAGTTTATTACATACAAACGTTCAGGTTGAAAACTTTCAAACATGTAAAAGTGCATTTGCATGTGCAATCACATCAGTTAGTTCACAGATCTGACACACATTGTCATGGGCACATCCAAGACAAGTTGATGTGTGTTTGTGTACTTTACTGTACAGAAATGTATGGAGTACAATAGTGCAGGACTTTTATTTCAAGCCTACACTGTCTGCAAGGAAGCATAAATACAGTGGTAATGTAGATGGTACTACTATTCTATTTTTAAAGGTGTGCTTAGTTGCTCAGCTGTGTCTGAATTTTCAACATATGGACTGCAGTCCACCAGACTTCTCTTGCCATGGGGATTCTCCAGACAAGAATACTGGAGTGGGTTGTCATGCCCTTTCCAGGTACTGCAAGATTAAAAATGTTTCTTTTATTGTGTTTGTTTTTTTATGTATTATTTATGTGAAAAGCATCATAAAGCTATTAAACTATAGTAATATATAGCCAATTGTCTTAATTGGCTACCTAAGTACCTTTGCTGGATTTATGAAGAAATGGGGATTTTTGAACACCCTTTTCAAATGCAACTTGTTAGTATACAGGGGACTTACTGTTCTGCTAAGATCTGTAGATCCAAAAGTGAACGCATCCCCTCCAGGTCCAAGGAAGTCACATTGTTGTTTGGGAATTCAGAGGAAACGTGAGATCTCCATAATTCTAGCCATTTCAGTCTTTTCAAAAGAACTTGATCAGGACAAACAAATACTAAAGTAGAAATAGTCATTGTGTTTCTACCCACTTCTAGAAAATGTTGCTAAGTTCTCAATACTGGATCTTGTAATGCTGGTGGACTAGATGGATAAGTGATGTGAACAGAAATAAAGAAGGTGAGACAGGTAGGTCAGAATATAAGGTAACAAAGACAAGGTATTCAGAAGCTGAAGAATTGAGAGAAATTTGGACCTGTGTTGGAAAAGTAAGTTTCAAACCAAATTGGGTCATGTGGTATGTGTAATCCTCACTTCAGTCCTTAGAAGATCTGTACTGACCAATCTGCCTCTATTTTCTGGAGCACAGTTCATATCCATCTAGCTGTTTCTCATTGCTGCTCCTTCCCCCTGGCTCCCAGACTTTGCCCAGCTGTTCAGGCTATTCCATCCTTTTTTGTTTGTTTGTTTTTGTTCTTTAAGGCAAGCGCTGCAGGCTACCTACACAATGATGTATTCTCTAGTTCTCTTTCAAAACTGAAAATAGTTTGTTATATAAATATAAGCCCAGTAGCCACAGGATTGCACTGCCTACCCACCCATGCTCTTAGTCATGACTGGTGACTTAGAGATGCAAGCAGATCTGTAAGAGGGACTTCTTGGAAGACTGCTTTCAAGGAGCTGATTCAGCTGAGAGATGAGACTCTTCCCTTCCCCACCTACTTCCTAAATGTTGTCTGGATTTTTGTTGTGATGGCTGGAACTCCTGCAGTTGTACTGGACAATCATGTAACCTTGGAGATGGATAGCACCCAAGCTCTGGCTGGTCCACCTCCAGCTTTTCTCCTCTCCAATAAAAACAGCAATGCATATCTCATGAAGTGGCTAGAAGGTGACATGAAACCACAAGTGTCTAGCATGGCCCCTAGTATCCATTTTCATGATGTTCTTAGCAGTTTTTCTCCAAGTAGGCAAGGTTCTCTGTCTTCTTAGATGTACATGCAGATCAGTTTGATTTTCCAGCAAAGCTTCAAAGAAGAGATTACACTTCAATTCTCTGTATTCTGAAAAGCTTCAAAGGTCACTCGCCAAGGACACTGATGAAGGTAAAGATTTTATCGAGACCTTTGTGTTTTTCTCAGATCTTTTAGTGGCCTAAAGGGGAAAACTAGGGTAAGTCAGAGCATATATAACTAGGGGCTCCTGGTCACCACTACATGCTAAAAACCCAAACTTCCCTGAGTACTTGGAGCCAGGAAAGAAACATGAATTGGCTTGTGCTCCTTGGGCTGGTGGCCTTCTCAGAATGCATAGTCAAGTATGTATGGGGACTGTAAGTCACATCATATTCCTTTCTCAGATTTTTGTTTTCATCTGGTTATTCTTCCAGCCATCAGGTTTAGAAGGGAATGGAATATTTCCCTAAGAGTCTTAAAGTTCAACTCTTTCTTATTGATAAGTAACTTGCTAGAGGAACTGTGGATCCCAAGGTCTTGGTGTAGATTTGGGTCGCACAGCTCTTGGGGTCCAGTCATGTCGTGACCTATTGAAAATGCAACTCCTTGCAATTGTTCAGTGCATAGTCTATGCAGATGTCAATGTGGTCCTGTGGAATAGCACTTTTCTACATTTTATTCAATATGTCCTCTTTTTTCCCTGTCTATTTCAGTGTGTATATGCCCATGTCTGCATCTCGGTATAACTATCATTTATCTCTCCATCTCTTTGGAAGTCACTGGGAGTGTATTTCTCTTTGTGTGGTTTTCTTTTAATTTTTCATTTGACTCTTACTTCCTTTTCAAGCCTCAGAATTTCCCTTACTTATTCCCTATATCTTGGATTTATCTTTCAACTCTCTCTTCTCTTTCAACTTGGAGAAAAACACTCTTTTACACTTTATATTGGACAAGCAGTGTGAACACAGTCAACTCAGAAAACTCTTGCATTTCAAATTGCTCCCTTGTAAAAGAGGATAAAAGTCCCCCTTCTACATCTTTCCTTGAGGTTCTATGAGAAGGAATGAGTGAGATGGCAACAGCAATGTTAATGGCTGTCATTGTTGAGACTTCATATTTATCAGATACCTTATATCCATCACTTCACTTATCCCCTAGATATTTTATTTGGAGGGTTTGTATCATTACATTCCACCATTTTACCGAAGGGGTGACTGAGACACCACATGGTCATATGGCTTACCCAAGACTACAGAACAGAACCTGTATTCAAATATATGTCTTTGCCATGGTATATGCATAAAATTCCGATAATAATGCACCTCATAAAAATGATTAGAAAATACACAGGGAAATTACAATAACAGTTATACCTTAACACTGACAGCTAATTGTAGCATCTTCTTTGTTTTCTTTGTCAAATGCTCTGTGAAAGAATACCTCTAAGGAGAGTGAAGACCATGAGAAATACCATCAGTGGAAAAAACATGCTGAACAATTTCCTGAAGGAGCATGCTTACAGACTGTCCCATATTTCTTTTCGTGGCTCAAATCTAACTAGTCACCCGCTGAGAAACATCAGGGATGTGAGTATTTTGGGAGGATGGTGCCCCACAGCGCCCCCTGGTGCTCTAGCTTAGCACTGAGGCTCATCTGGAGGTGTCAGGTGGGATGTTGGGGTTGGGGTACCTGCAGGAGGCAAAGACACTGGAAAACAGAGACCCCACCCAGAGGAGAAGGCACTCTCATCCTCAACTGTTGGTCTTTGTGATTGGGCCTCGCAATTACCAGGTGGCAGGTAAACATCCATTTATGTGTCAAAGATGTGTCATTAGTTTGCGGGTGATTGTTCCTTCTGAACTAAGTGAGCCACTCAGTTACAGATAAAGAGTGAACCATCATTTATCAAAAGGCAGAACCAACTGCAAAGCAATTATGAATCTCCAGGTAGAGTAATTCAGTTTCCACAGATGCAAGAACCACAGCAGTAAAAAGTTACTGAACCTGTATTCTGAGTACGGCCATAAGAATCCCTGTGGTTTCTGTTTTTAGATTAGAAAAAGGGCTTACTTTTTCTTCAGGATGTCTTAAAAAATGCCCAGGCTAGCCTGAGACATAAGGAAAGAGTAAACACATGTCAAATTAGAGGGTCAACTGTGTGCTGTTGATTGGATGTGGTCTGAGTTTAGAGGGAGTGGCTGGCATTGGTCAAGGACCTCCTAAAGAAGCGAGTGCTAAGGCTGAATTTGAAGAGACTCCAGAGCTTCTCAAATGAAGGCACCAGGAGTTCCCTGGGTGTCCAGCGGTCCTGGATGCCCCGTGGTTTTGTCTCTGGGCTTTCCATGCAGGAGGTACCACTTCAAAGCCTGTTCATAGAGTCAATATCCTGCATACAGTGTAGCACAGGAAAAATATATCAAATGCAGATACCTCTGTGACCAAAGTCTGTGAGCTGCACGGTGGTTAGAAAGTCATCTCAAGAGATATGTGCTTGTGATGGGTCTGCCAAGATTTTCTATTTCTTCCTTGTTCAGTTTTGGAAAGTTGTACTTTTCTAAGAATTTGTCCATTTCTTCTACACTGTCCATTTTATTAGCATATAATTGCTGATAGTAGTCTCTTATGATCCTTTGTATTTCTGTGTTGTCTGTTGTGATCTCTCCATTTTCATTTCTAATTTTATTGATTTGATTTTTCTCCCTTTGTTTCTTGATGAGTCTGTCTAATGGTTTGTCAATTTTATTTATCCTTTCAAAGAACCAGCTTTTGGCTTTGTTGATTTTTGCTATGATCTCTTTTGTTTCTTTGCATTTATTTCTGCCCTAATTTTTAAGATTTCTTTCCTTCTACTAACCCTGGTGTTCTTCATTTCTTCCTTTTCTAGTTGCTTTAGATGTAGAATTAGGTTATTTATGTGACTTTTTTCTTGTTTCTTGAGGTACGCCTATATTGCTATGAACTTTCCCCTTAGGACTGCTTTTACAGTGTCTCACAGGTTTTGGGTTGTTGTGTTTTCATTATCATTCATTTCTACGCAGATTTTGATTTCTTTTTTGATTTCTTCTGTGATTTGTTGGTTATTCAGCAGCGTGTTGTTCAGCCTCCATATGTTGGAATTTTTAATAGTTTTTCTCCTGTAATTGAGATCTAATCTTAC
>NW_011492693.1:111860-134702 GCF_000754665.1 Bison bison bison
ACAGGTTTTTGGGTTGTTTGTGTTTTTCTATTATTCATTCATTTCTACGTCAGATTTTTGATTTCTTTTTTGGATTTCTTCTGTGATTTGTTGGTTATTCAGCAGCGTGTTGTTCAGCCTCCATATGTTGGAATTTTTAATAGTTTTTCTCCTGTAATTGAGATCTAATCTTACTGCATTGTGGTCAGAAAAGAGAGAAATGCAAATCAAAACCACTATGAGGTACCATTTCATGCCAGTCAGAATGGCTGTGATCCAAAAGTCTACAAGTAATAAATGCTGGAGAGGATGTGGAGAAAAGGGAACCCTCTTACACTGTTGGTGGGAATGCAAACTAGTACAGCCACTGTGGAGAATAGTGCGGAGATTCCTTAAAAAACTGGAAATAGAACTGCCTTATGATCCAGCAATCCCACTGCTGGGCATACACACTGAGGAAACCAGAATTGAAAGAGACATGTGTACCCCAATGTTCATTGAAGCACTGTTTATAATAGCCAGAACATGGAAGCAACCTAGATGTCCATCAGCAGATGAACGGCTAAGAAAGCTGTGGTACATATACACAATGGAGTATTACTCAGCCATTAAAAAGAACATTTGAATCAGTTCTAATGAGGTGGATGAAACTGGAGCCTATTATACAGACTGAAGTAAGCCAGAAAGAAAAACACCAATACAGTATACTAACGCATATATATGGAATTTAGAAAGATGGTAATGATAACCCTGTATATGAGACATCAAAAGAGACACTGATGTATAGAACAGTCTTTTGGACTCTGTGGGAGAGGGAGAGAGTGGGATGATTTGGGAGAATGGCATTTAAATATGTATAATATCATATATGAAATGAGTTGCCAGTCCAGATTCAATGCACGATACTGGATGCTTGGGGCTGGTGCACTGGGACAACCTAGAGGGATGGTATGTGAAGGGAGGAGAGGAGGGTTCAGGATGGGGAACACATGTATGTGGCAGATTCATTTCAGTATAAGGCAGAACCAATACAATATTGTAAAGTTTAAAAATAAAATTAAATTAAAAAAAAAAAGAGAGAGAGAGAGATTAGACACCCAGAGGGAGGCATCAGTTTGGGAATAAAAGGTAGCCAGTTCTGCACTAACCCACTCCTTCCTTCTCCCTGTAGTTGTTCTACGTGGGTAACATCACCATTGGAACACCCCCTCAGAAATTCCAGGTTATCTTTGATACAGGCTCATTTTTCTTGTGGGTGCCCTCCATCTTCTGCAACAGTTCAACCTGTTGTGAGTACAGACACCCCCATACCCGGACCATCTTTCACTTGCCATGCCACCCTGTTTCCACCCTTGGCACCTGATGACACTCATCTCTTGTGTCTGCAGCTACACACATTAGGTTCAGACATCTTCAGTCTTCCACCTTCCGGCTTATCAATAAGACCTTCAGCATCATCTACGGATCTGGGAGAATTAAAGGAGTTGTTGTTCATGACACAGTTCAGGTAAGAATGTAACAAATGCTGAGTCAGGACTGGCTATGGAGTGGTCACTGCTTGAAAAACAGATGCAGGACCATCTGGCAGGACCCTTCCTAGCCTAACTCCCATAGATATTGTCCATCTTATCCACAGGATCATGTCTCTGGGGAGGTAGTGCCCCTGTTGACACAGGAGCAAACAAATTAGCTAACCCAGAGAGTGGCTTGAGGTGTGGACTTGCAGCTCCTCTGCCCATGAGCAGTTCAAGGTTCATTTTGCGAGGAGCGAGAAGAAAGGATAAAAGCACCCACTTTTATATTCACTGAATATTACAGGCACTTTCAGGTGATAACTGGTTTAATCCTGCAATAACCCCACACAGCAGTTACTCTGATTAGCTCATGAGACATATGAGGAAACTGAGGTGCAGACAGCAAGGGCCTTGCTGAGGGCACACATGTGGTAAGTGGTGGAGTTAGGCTGCCATTTCAGGACTGAAGTTGCTGTTGGGTGTTTGGGGACAGGATAAAACTAATCTGGGGATCCTGGGGGCAGTCAAGGGCTTCATGTATCCAGAGTGGGAAATGAGGCTCTGAGAAGTCAAGGGGCCTGATAAATGAGTTCTCACTCCAGACGACCCTTGAGAGTCTAAGAAACCTATGGCTTGCCTCCCCCAAAATACTGAGTAGTCCCCCTCTTTCTCTTTCTTTGTCATACACACTCAAGAAATATACACATATCTCCAAAAGTGAATTCCCCAGGCAGTAATTTCACAGAACCGTGCAAGCAAGATTGTGTTTTTGGCTTCTGCCTTCCTCGACAGATGCAGAATCCACAGTACATTACAGAGAATGCAGTCCATTCCTGTCATTAGGTCACAGTGATGCCAAAGAGAAGGCTATCTTGCTCCTGATTGCTTTGTCTCTAAGGTGGTACCAATGAGACATGGCCTGACTCTTGGTTGCCTCACCTGGACGGACTTGACTCACCTAGGTGGTGTTTTTCAGAGGGGCAAATGTTTTAAAATTCACAACCTCTCTAAAATGGAAGCCAAATTCCCCTCCCAACTTGATCTACCATCTCTGGGACACGGAACACAGATGCCAGCCTCAGTTCTTCTTTGAGGATCTAATGACAATGCACCCCAGCCCAGTCTTAGCCCCACTTGATGTATCTGTAAGTGGGAACACTCTTCTCTCCCACAGATTGGGGATCTTGTAAGTACTGACCAGCCATTAGGTCTATGCATGGAAGAATCTGGTTTTGAGGGCGTAAGTTTTGATGGCATCTTGGGCTTGAGCTACCGCAACATATCCTTCTCTGGAGTCATCCCCATCTTTTACAAGCTGAAGAATGAAGGTGCCATTTCTGAGCCTGTTTTTGCCTTCTACTTGAGCAAGTAAGTCTGAGATGGGCAATCCCTTTCTCCAAATTAGCTGTAAATGCTTTCAGGTGCATGAAAATTATAGAATACTTGATAAAGAAATATCCTGAGAGATAATCTAACCCAGGATAACTATGGCCCCAGGCCCCAACTGGCTTCACCGTGGCTTTAATAAATAAAATTTTATTGGAACACAACCCTACTCCTGGGCTCAAGACCAGTAACATGGTCTAGGGGAGTGAGTGAGGAGGAAGGCTAATGGAAGGAAACAGGAAATAAGTTGAAGGAAAAGGTATTATTTGCCTATGAATTTGATAAGGAAGGAAGGAGAAGGATGGTGGATATCTTTATTTCTTCATTAGAATTACACTGGGAGCCCAGGACCAGCTACCCAATTTGTAGGAGCAAGTGAGAAGTGAAAGTGTGGGACACAAAAGTGTGGGACCCATTGTTCAAGAAATATTAGGCATTTCAAGACAGGGAGAGCAGAGGTGGGGTCCCTTCTGAGTGTGGGGCCCTTTGGACAGTAGAGGTCACAGGCCAGTGGAGCCAACTCTGGGTGAACTGAACCCACACCCTTAGAAACCCCAGGCCTTGATTTTCCTGAAAAATGACAAGGTGGACAAGGGGAAACCAAAACACTTCAGCACCGTGTCCTCTGACGGTGTCTGAGCACTCATGTCACTGGAGGTCCAGGGAGTCTTCAGAAGACATAGTAGGTGGAGCCCAGCCAAGTGATTCAGCTTCTAACCTCCTCTGTGTCACTTACTAGCCAGTAACAGACCTCTGTCTGGATCTCACTCTCTCCTAGATGCTATTTCTGCATCTGTACATGGAGACCTTATTAGAGCCTTGATGGGTGGACAAGCGCAGCTCTCAGACAGTGCTGCTGTTACTGTCCTCCAAGGATCGCCGCCCCCCCTCACTTCTCTCTACAGAGACAAACAGGAGGGCAGTGTGGTGATGTTTGGTGGGGTGGACCACCGCTACTATGATGGAGAGCTCAACTGGGTACCATTGATCAAAGCAGGTGACTGGAGTGTACACATGGACCGGTAAGCCTCTCCATCTGAGGGTCAGCCCAAGTGATGCTCCCACTACTGTACATGGACACAGGCAGACACACAAATGCATTCTCAGACACACAGTCACACAGACATATACACCACCTTCAACAACACAGACACACAGACATATGGAAACACACAAGCAGACACATATAAACATACACAGAGACACATAAAAACATGCATAGCTAGTCAGAGACACACAAGCACACACAGAGACACATACAAACACACATACAAACAAACACACAAGCACATAGATACACAAACAACCCATGGGTTCATAATCCCCAGGCCTTCTGAGAAAGGTTCTGACCAGGGTCCTAAAAGGGTCCAGAGAGGTCTGTGCAGCTAGGAGAGGGCTGCACCCACTGCCCTTTGAGGTGGGGAGCATGGTTAGAGGACTCTACAGTGTGTTGAACAGAGAATCAGGGAGAATTTCACCAGCCTGAACAGAGTTATGATAAGATGACCGACTGTCCAGGGCTACCTAGGACATAGGAAGTTCTCAGTACAGATAAATGTCAGTTTAAAAACAGGGACAGTGAGAAAATGGGGAAAACTGGTCTTCTTAGGGAGCAGCTACCCATCAGTGGAGAGAGGTGGGCTGCAGTCTTAAGATGTGAAAGCAAATAATAAAAAGGACACCCCACATTCTAGGGCACACAGTGGGACAGGGTCTATAACAGAGAATCAGGAAGGTGGGATCCAGGAGCGACCTGAGGACAAGAGGCATAATTGATAGGATTCTGTGTGATACCCTCAGACAAAAGCTGAACTATCCTTTGGAGTTTCTGTGGCCTAGTCATGTATTTCCTTGCCAGGGTCTCAGGGCGTGAGCTGGTTGTAGGAGCAGTGCTGGGAGACACCCTCTCCCAGAGGAGCCCCTCTCTCCCACTACTATGAGAATCTCACGCCCCTATGAATTTCCATCTTCACTCTGTGTGCGACCTGTTATTTGTTCCCCATCAGATACAGCTCTCTGGATATTTCTTATTGTTTTCTCAGTCTTCATTAACTCAATGAACAGACAAGCACTGGGCGTCCACTGTGTGTCAGGCACTTTAGGGAACCAAGGAGAATAAAACTCATTCTCACATCTAAGAAGGCAGATGTACATGAAGTGACTCGCCCACATACTGAATTGTGACTTTGGTACATGTTAGACACGAGGAGGAGAAGGCAATGGCAACCCACTCCAGTACTTTGCCTGGAAAATCCCAGGGACAGCTGAGCCTGGTGGGCTGCCCTCTATGAGGTCCCACAGAGTTGGACATGACTGAAGTCAGTTAGCAGCAGCAGTAGCACACATGAGGAGGGTTCTACAGAGAGCAACCAAGATACGAGACTAATAAACACCGAGGGAAAGACTTCACGAAAATAATACAATTAAAGTGTAATCTGGAAGAGGAGAAGAAATTTGCTAGTCAAAGGGGAGTGGAGTCTTCTAGGAAGGAAGATCAGCTTGTGTCAAGGTACAAAAGATCCTGGTGTGTTCAAGTACTGCATTCGAGGATGTCAAGAAAGGTGCTGTGTCAAGATTAAAGGAAAAGAGGGCAAGAGATGAAGGGGATTTATCTCTCTATTTATGAGACAGTAGGGAAGGGGACAACTCTGGAGAGACTCACAGTGACCTTGATGCCCGCTTTCTTCCATTGTCTCTCAGCATCTCCATGGAAAGAAAGATTATTGCTTGCTCTGACGGCTGCAAGGTCCTTGTGGACACTGGGACATCAGATATCGCAGGCCCAAGAAGACTGGTCAATAACATACAGAAGCTCATCGGTGCCACACCACGGGGTTCCGAGGTGAAGGGTCATGCCCCAGGGTCACTCCCAGTCTCCACACACAACAAGGATCTCCAGGGCCAACCTCTCACCCTCTCTCTCTAACAGTACTACATTTCATGTTCTGCTGTCAATACCCTGCCCTCTATTATCTTCACCATCAATGGCATCAACTACCCAGTGCCAGCTCGAGCCTACATCCTCAAGGTGAGGGGACAATACTGAGGGTTGGTTCTCAAACTGGAATTTGCAGGAACCCATGGGCCGCTGCTGGGAGGAGGGCGCCCTCTGGAGGCCATGTCACACCATTGCAGATGCTGCTGAGCCCTGTGCCTGGGCCAGTACCTCCCACAAAACCGGTAACTTGAGAAGTAAGGGCTGTGTGGGACACTGATATTCCTGAAATAAATGTGGAGATGCCATACCATATGGCATGGTGGGAGTCACAAGGAGAGGGGAACACTAAGGTTGTCAGTCCTCAAAGAGCTTCAATTCAATCTGAACACATAGGTGCATGAACATGAAAGTCAGCTCTAGCAGTCCCTGAAATAGGCCATGTTACAAGGAGAATGGCTGGGGACAGTCCCAGTGTGATGTCCCAGCATAAGTTAACAGTGTCCCTTCCCTTCTCAAACTTCTCCTGGTTTGGATGATAAATTGCATGGTCAGCCTAGCTCTTGGCTGCATCTTCCCATTGCTCTGGCCAGGTGCCTCCTTTGTGAGTTGGGGTACCTATTCCCTCTGTGGGGAGGTTGGGCCCTAAGTTGAATAAATGGTGCACAGTGACTGCTCAGCCCCGGCACAGGGTGGAGGCTTCATGTCAGCTCCCTACGACAGTTCAGAGCAGGCTGAAGGGCTCAAAGAAGGCTTTGAGGAAGAGGGAATTTCAGGAATTCTAAAACCACAAACTCATTAAGCCTAGGGAGTTTTGCTTGGTTCTAAGCAAAACTGTACTGGATTCCATGCAAATGGCATCTCAAGGTGGTCTGCACTGGGTCACTGGGGACTTACTCGGGGTAATGAGGGCTATAGACTGACCAGTGGGGATGGGGAACCAGAGTACATTACCCACCCAAGCCTGGAGTGGCCAAAGAGGATGAGTGTGGGCCGAAGGAGGCTTCTCAGAGTTCCTGAGTTAAGTCTTCAAGAATTGTTGTGGGCACTGCTCTATTTAACATGGATAACCAACAATGAGTTATTTTGTAGCACAGGGAACTCCCCTCAGTTATATGACAGCCTGGATAGGAGGGGTGTCCTTGGGACCAGGATACCTGGATACACATGGTTGAGTCCGTACTGTCCACCTGAAACTCAGAATATTGTTAATGAGTTATACTCCAATACAAAAAACTTTTTAAATAAAGTATGGATTGTGGGGATGCAGGAGGAGAACCAGCATTCTCTGCAGAGAAAACAAGGAGCAGGAGTCAAAAGAAAAGAAACAGGGAGTGAGGGGAACTATGGACACACTTGTTCTTTTCTAATTATATTGAAGTGTGGCTAATCTTCAGTGTTGCATTAAGTTCTGCTGCACAACAATGTGACTCAGTTATACACATAAAAAATATATTTTTCTTATTCTTTTTCATGTGGCTTGTCACTGAATATTGAATATAGTTCCTTATGGTCTACAGTAGGACTTTGTTGTTTTTCTTCCTTTGTTTCCCCAACTCCCAGTCCTCCATTCACCACACCCTTCCTCATGACAACCTCATGTCTTGGCGCTCTTTGCTTTTGGATTAACTCTCACATCCCCTGCTGCTGAGAAAACCCCTTGATACTTACCAAAAGAGGGAAATAAAACAAAGAATTGTGCTGGGTCTGGATATTGGGGGAAGTCACTCCTAAGGGCTCATGCTGATTGGTGTGTGTCTCTGACTCCCCCAGGATTCTAGAGGCCGCTGCTATACCACCTTTAGAGAGCACCGATTCAGTTCATCTACAGAGACCTGGATCCTGGGTGCTGTCTTCCTAAGGCTGTATTTCTCAGTCTTTGATCAAGGAAATGACAGGATTGGCCTGGCACCAGCAGTGTAAATGCTTGGAGTGGTTCAGGAATCAGTAAAGCACTCCTAACACACATTCACTCACACTTTAGGCACTCCTGCCCAGGATGCTGGTAAACTGTATTTGGTGGTCTGTACACCCTATTCTCAGTAAAGAATAAAGGGTTTCACTCTTAATGGTGCTGAAACAAATGGCTGCCTCTGTGTCTGGGAATGAAGGATCTAGAACCAAGTCTGAATCAAAATTGAGAGAAGCCTTACTCCAACTGGCTTCAAGAAAAACGGAGACTCACTGAAATTATTCTGGGAATCTAAGATACAAGAATCAGAGCAAATACAAAGATCTCAGTGACTAGTCCCAAGAAAGCAGAAGTCATCAATTCTTTCACCTTCACTCTTTCCCTTCAGTTTACTTTGATGGTCTTAGCCTGGCAACTTTTTTCCTTAAGGCTTCTACACCTAGTGAGGGAATCCAAGCTACCTGCCCTAGGGTTTTAAATCCCGAAAGCATCACCTAGTAAGGAAAGAAATTGCAGACATCAGAGTTCAAGGGTGTTCTCTGAATGACTCACCTCAGATCACATGTACACCCCTAGATCAGTCATCCTGGCAGAGACATGGGGTCTTATGTCTGGCTTTACACGGTCTTGGTCCTGACTTAGCAGCACACATGATTGTCAATTTCCTCCAAAACTACACGACTGAAACGGGGGAGAGGCAGCCCCAAGGATAGCGACTGGCAGATGGTCTAGGCCATGGAAGAGTTTGTGATGACCCACCAACTCCACCACCTCCTCATTCGGAGGAATTATAAGGGATAATGAAACAGACTCTCTTTATCCCATCTCAGATGATCTTATCACTGTGCTTCACCTCCAGGGGAGTTTAGGTAAGGTACTTCATGCAGAGCTGGTTCCCTCTTGTTCCCACACCCCAGTCACCAGCTCTCTGCCACATATGCCTGCTCTGCCTTTATAGTCTCACTTGGCAATTGGTGGCCACAGTGGACCCCTGAGCCATCCCCCCCACCTCCAGGGTCCAGAATGCCCCTTTCTTGCCTCCAATGCTGCTGGGGAGAATGCAACACATGTATCGGGGGACTCAGGTTACACAGAGCCTTCAGCCTTTCTGACCTTCCTCCAGGGGTGGAGCTACAAACTATTTGCTTGGAGCTGCCATGGTTAGGCACTTTTGAAGTGGAAGCATCTGTTCTTTCCACCTGGAGGCCCTCAGTAGATGCCTCAGCTGAGACAGCAGGTGTCAGAGGTTGATTTCCTTTCATATTGACTGGTTTGATCTTCTTGTTGGATAAGGGACTCTCAAGAATCTTCTCAAGCACCACAGTTCAAATCCTCAATTCTTTGGCATTCACCCTTTCTTATGGTCCACATTGCACATCTGTGCATGATTACTGGAAAAATCATAGTTTTGACACTAGAGACCTCTGTAGCAAAGTGAGTCTCTGCTTTTTAATACACAGTGCAGGTTTTACATAGCCTTTCTTCTTTCCAAGGAGCAAGTGTCTTAATTTTGTGGCTGCTGTCAAGGTCCATAGTGGTTTTGGAGTCCAAGAAAATAAAATCTGACACTGTTTCCACTTTTCCCTTATTTATATGCCATGATGTGGTGGGATCGGATGCCATGAATGTTGAGTATATTTTTGTGAATAGTTGTTTGAACTTTGAGTTTTAAGCCAGTTTTTGCATCTCCTCTCCTCACCAAGAGGCTCTTTAGTTATTCTTTGCTTTCTGCTATTAGGGCAATGTCATCTTCATATCTGTCGATGTTGATATTTCTCCCAGCAATCTTTATTTCAGCTTGGGATTTATGCATTCCAGCATATCGAATGATTTCTCCTATATAGAAATTAAATAACCAGAGTGAGAATGTACACCTTGTCATGCTTCTTTCCCCCTTGTAAATCTTTCAGGTGTTTTGTGTCTGATTCTAAGTGCCGCATTTTGAGCTGCATACAGACTTTTCAGGAGACATGTAAGGTGATCTGGTACTCACATTTCCTTAAGAATTTTCCACAGTTTGTTGTGGTCCACACAGTGAAAGGCTTTATCATAGTCAGTGAAGCAGATGAAAATGTTTTCTGGGATTCCCTTGCTTTCTCTACGATCCAATGGATGTTGGCAATTTGATCTCTGGTTCCTCAAACCAGTTTGTACATCTGGAAGTTTTCAGTGTATGTAGTGTTGAAGCTTAGCTTGAAGGATTTTGAGCATTACCTTGCTAGCAAGTGAGATGAGCGCAATTGCATGATAGGTTGAACATTCTTTAGATTTGCCTTTCTTTTGGATTGGAATTAAAACTGCCCTTTGCCAGCACTGTGGCCACTGATGAGTCTTCCAAATTTGATGACATATTGAATGCAGCACTTTTACAGCCTCATTCTTCAGGATTTTTAAGTAGCTCAGCTGGAATTCCATCACCTTTCCTATCATTGTTTGTAGTGATGCTTCCTAAGGCCCACTTGACTTCATACTCTACTATATCAAGTTTTACATGAGTGACCCAAGCATCATCACTATCCAGGTCTTTATGACCATTTTTGTACAGTTCTTCTGTGCATTCTTGCCATGTCTTCTTAATCTCATCTCCTTCTGTTAGGTCTTTGACTTTTCTGTCCTTTATTGTGCCCATCTTTGCATGAAGTGTTCCTCTGGTAGCTCCAATTTTCCTGAAGTGATCTATACACTTTACAATTCTATTATTTTCCTCTAATTCTTTCAGTGTTCACTTATGAAGACTTTCTTATATCCCCTTGCTATTCCATTGGGTATATCTTTCCCTTTCTCCTTTGCCTTTCACGTCTCTTTTTTTTTCAGCTGTTTTTAAGGCCTCCTCAGGCAACCCCTTTTCCTTCTCACATTTGTTTTTCTTGGGAATGATTTTGGTGACCACTCCTCGTACAATGTTACAAACCTCCATCCATGGTTTTTCCGGCTTCCAGACCTAATCCCTTGAATCTATTTTTCATCTCCACTATCAAATCATCAGGGATTTGATTTAGGTCATAGCTGAATGTTCTACTGCTTTTCCTTACTTACTTCAATTTAAGCCTGAATACTGCTTGCTTCTGCCTAAGCATTGTTACCAGATCACCACCCACCACTCCCACTGGATGTGGAGCAAAAACACACAATATGAGAACTGTTACCCTGGGTTTGTGGCTTTTCATGTGCTTAGCTGTGTGACTTTGATCAAGTACATTAACCTCAGTATTCTCATCTGGTCAATGGGCACAATGATGATAATTCCACCTCTAGATGCATGTGTGCCCACTAAGAACAGGTGGCCCTGAGATGGCCTACTGGGTTCCTAAGTCTGGAACAAATATGAATTATTCTGTCACCTGGGGAGAAAGAAATCTTCTGTTTAGAGGTTATGGCTACCATCCCCAAGGCTAAATACTGATTCAAGCCAAATGACATCTATCTCTGAACCCTGACCTAGAACTCTGACTGTGCCGAAGCTTCTGTTGTCTGGGCCCCCAAAAGAGCTAATGATTACAGGCTCAGATTGCTCCCTTCCCAACCTTACCAGTCAGCCTTTCCCTGTCAACTACTTCTAGCCTGAAATCACACTGCAAGGAGAGTTCTAAGGCTTTTCATCTCTTTTCAATTTCCCACATCTCCAGCGTAGCAAGAAGTAGCTGTTATGGCTACTTGTCATAGCAACAACTATGGCAACCTGTAGAGTCCAATCTCAGCCTGTTAAATGAAACTGTCACCATTTGGCCCTTCATGTTTAAATTGTGTACAGTTGCCTTAGAAACCTTCCTATGCTTGCTGTTTAACCACCAAATATGTGTGGATTTGATCTAGTTTTCTTTCCCAAGCATGATTCAAACCATGCAATGAAGTAACCAAACATTTAGTCATCTAACTACTCAAAGGAATTTACAAAAGCAAACCACCCATCCATTTCTTGCTTGCCCCAAAACAACATGGAAGTGATCTGCTGAAACAATGGGATAGATTGGCATGTACATGCCAGAAGGGACACTTTTTCTGGATTAGTTTTCCACCTAGTGCAGAATGTCTACCACAAGCTTCGTCCTTCAGCAGCTGGTCACCTGGTTTTTTCAGACTTATCCCACTCCAGATCCCTTCAACATCCCTCAGTAAAATCTAGAGAACAAACTCAGTCAAAGCTCTCTTTCCTGCATAAAAAAATGTTGTTTTTTAGAAAACAATACTTGGTAACACATTCAAAATCTTGTGCTCCTTGCCTTGGATTCAAGGACCTGCACCACAGGATGGGAAGCCTCCCCGTCCAACTAAGGCTTTCTCTACTCCAACCAGGACTAGAGCCTTCACTGGACCCTGTGTCCTCATTGGTATCATTCAGTTGCTAAGTCATGTCTGACTCTTTGTGATTACATGTTCAGCAACAAAACAGGCTTCCCTGTCTTTCACTATTTCATGTAGTTTCCTCAAATTCATGTCCTTTGAGTAGGTGATGCCATCTCACAATCTCATCCTTTTATTTCCTCTCATTCTGTCCAAAATCTTTCCCAGCATTAAGGTCTCTTCCAAAGAGCTTGGTCTTGACATCATTGGCCTAAGTGTTGGAGCTTCATCTTCATCATCAGTCCTTCCACTGAATATTGCTCTTAAAAACAAAACTCATGTTTCTAATCACCTAACAATATTGACCATTGATAAAGTTTAATAGAAGTGGGATCTAGTCATCTGGGAAATCCCAGCACTGCCACCCTGCCTTTCTCTTACCATTCTCTCCACCTGGCATAGAATTTCTTCCCTAGAGCTTCTCCAGCTTGAAATGGCCTGCTGACCTAAAATTTTCAGCTATCCAGACTGTTCTTTCCTCCTTCTTTAAAGAATTCTGTCTGCTCCCTGATTGTCCTCTGTACATCAGTTCAGAACAATCTCTCAGTCAAGTCCAACTCTTTGCTATATCATGGGGTGCAGCTTGCCAGGTTTCCCTGTCTATCACCAACTCCCAGAGCTTGCTCAAACTCATGTTCATCAATTTGATGATGCCACCCAAAAATTTTGTCTTCTGT
Organism: Bison bison bison; assembly: GCF_000754665.1. Classification (NCBI taxonomy): domain Eukaryota; kingdom Metazoa; phylum Chordata; class Mammalia; order Artiodactyla; family Bovidae; genus Bison; species Bison bison. Next base: position 124,605 of record NW_011492693.1, read on the forward strand.
CTTCAACTTTGTCTCCTGCCTTTAATCTTTCCCAGCAATAGGGGTCTTTTATAATGAGTCATTTCTACCCATCAATTGGCCAAAGTGATGGAGGTTCAGCTTCAGCATCAGTCCTTCCAATGAATATTCAGGACTGATTTCCTTTAGGATGGACTGGTTGGATCTCCTTGCAGTCCAAGGGACTCTCAAGAGTCTTGTCCAACACACAGTTCAAAAGCATCAATTCTTTGGAACTCAGCTTTCTTTATGGTCCAACTCTCACATCTGCTCAAGTCTTCTGGAAAAACCATAGCTTTGACTATACAGACCTTTGCTGGTAAAGTAATGTCTCTGCTTTTTAGTATACTGTCAAGGTTTTTCATAGCTTTTCCTCCAAGGACCAAGTGTCTTTTTTTTTTTTTTCCACAGCTGTAGTCACTATCTACTGTGATTTTGGAGCCCAGGGAAATAAAGTCTGTTGCTGCTTTCATTGTTTCTCCAAATATCTGCCATAAAATAATGGAACTAGATGCAGTTATCTTCTTTTTTTGATCTGTACATACCTAATCAAGACCATCCCCAAGAAAATGAAATGCAAAAAGGCAAAATGGTTGTCTGAAGATACCTTAAAAATAACTTTAAAAAGAAGAGACACAAAAGGCAAAAGAGAAAAGAAACACATACCAATCTGAATGCAGATTTCCAAAGATAGCAAGAAGAGATTTTTAAAAAGCCTTGCTAAGTGATCAATGCAAAGATATAGAGGAAAAAATAGAATGGGAAAAACCAGAGATCTGCTCAACAAAATTAGAGGTAGGGAAGGATCATTTCATGCAAAGATGGGCCAAATAAAAGACAGAAATGGCATGGACTTAAGAGAAGCAGAATGTATTAAGAAGAAGTTGAAAGAATATTAGAAGAACTATACAAAAAGGATATTAATGACCCAGATAACCATGATGGTGTGATCACTTCCTTAGAGCTGGACATTCTGAAATGTGAAGTCAAGAGGGCTTTAAGAAGCATCACTACGAGTAAAGCTAGTGGAGGTGATGGAATTGCAGTTGAGCTATTTCAAATCCTAAAACATGATGTTAAAATGCTGCACTTAATAGGCTAGCAAATTTGGAAAACTCAGCAGTGGCCACAGGACTGGAAAGGTCGATTTCTTTGCAATTCCAAAGAAAGGCGATTTCAAAGAATGTTCAACTACCACACAGTTGCACTCATCTCACACGCTACAAAAGTAATTTCTCCAATCAAGTCTTCAACAATACATGAACTGTGAATTTCCACATGTTCAAGCTGGATTTAGGAAAGGCAGAAGAACAAGACATCAAATTGACATCCTCCATTGGATGGATATACCTACTTCTGCTTTATTGACCATGCAAAAGCCTTTGACTGTGTGGATCACAACAAACTGTAGAAAACTTATGGAGATTGGAATACCAGACCATCTTACCTGCCTTCTGAGAAATCTGTATGCAGGTCAAAAAGCAACATTCAGAACTGAACATGCAACAACAGACTGGTTCCAAATCAGGAAAGGAGTATGTAAAGGCTGTATATTGTCACCCTGCTTATTTAAATTATATGCTGTGTACATCATGTGAAATGCCCGACTGGATAAAGCACAAGCTGGAATCACGTTTGCTGGTAGAAATATCAATAACCTCAGATATGCAGAAGTCACCAGTCTTATGGCAGAACTTGAAGAGAAACTAAAGAGCCTCGTGATGAAAATGAAAAAGGAGAGTAAAACATCTGGCTTAAACTCCACATTCAGAAAATGAAGATCATGGCATTTCGTCCCATCACTTCATGGCAAATAGATGGGGAAACAATGGAAATAGTGAGATACCTTATTCTGGGGGGCTCCAAAACCACTGCAGATGATGACTGCACCCATGAAATTAAAAGATGCTTGGTTGTTTGAAGAAAAGCTATGACAAGTCTAGCAGCATTTTTAAAAGCAGAGACATTACTTTCCTGAAAAAGTTCAGTACAGGCAAAGCTATGATATTTCCAGTTTTCATGTATGGATGGCACATTTGGAGCATAAAGAATGGTGAGTAATGAAGAATTGAAGGTTTTGAACTGTGGTTTTGGACAAGACTCTTGTGAATCCCTTGGACTACAAAGAGATCCAACAATCCATGCTAAAGGAAATCAATCATTAATATTCATTGGAAGGATTGATGCTGAAGCTGAAACTCCAATAATTTGGCCAACTGATGTGAAGAACTTACTGATTAGAAAAGACCCTATTACTGGGAAAGATTGAAGGCAGGAGGAGAAGAGGATGACAGAAGATGAGATAGTTGGATGGCATCACTGACTCGATGACATGAGTTTGAGCAAGATCCAGGAGTTGGTGAAGGACAGAGAAGCCTGGCGTGCTGCAGTCCATGAGGTTGCAAAGAGTCGGACATGACTGAGCGACTGAACTGAACATACTCCATAGCAAATGCTAGTTGTAATTGTCATGTTTCTCCAGCAGTATGGGGCTCCCCAAAGCCCCAACACATATCCCTAGTTAGTCTGCACCCATGCACAGAAGTCACTGCCTAGCATTCACAAGGCATTCCGTGAGTTCTGATTGCAGGGGAACCTCCATTTTGGTCGACATAAAGGAGTAAATGACACATTTATCCTCCTGTCTCAAACAACTTGAAAGTAGATGAGATAAATAAAAGAGCAGTTTTTTACATCAAATGTCAGGCAGCAGAGAATGGATTCCAGAGGCGGGGAGCAAGCAAGGTGAGTTCTACAATTGCCCCAACTCTAGAAATATTTTCCAGCACTTACATGGAAGGGCTATCTAGGCAGAGACAAATGGTCTCATCAAGAAGAGAGATTTGAGACTCTAGATAGTTAGAGTTCACAGGAGAGAGCTACACACAGAGAACTGTGTGAGTGTACAGATGATACCCTTCCAGTTTTCAGCAGAGAGTTGATAGTACTGGTCAGGATTATAAGGAACAATCCTTGAGTCTCAAATTGCACCAAGTCTATTGGTATCCACACCCACCATCATGGAAATTACTCATAATTCCCATGACATCAGTATGGCCCTGAAGACAATATTGCCTTACTAATGGGGAATAGTAAACCTGGTCTAAAGGCTGGTGTTATATCAGCTAAAAAACCTGAACAGCAAGCCTTCAAAAAATACAATTGTTTCCAATAAATTAAAAGTGTTTGCAAAGGGTGCCAGGAATAATTTATAAAAATTAAGAATATCCAGCATCCAAAGGGTAAAAATTGACGTATCCATACATCTGTGTTTCCTTTGCTGTCTCGCATACAGGATAATCATTACCATCTTTCTAATCCAATATCCAATTTAAAGTTTCCATATGAATTGTGAAAATATTTGTCCTAAATCAATCCAAATATTGTAAAGTAATTATCCTCTACTTAGGATAAATACATAAATTTAAAAAGAAAAAAATTTCTAATGTGTAAGGAAGCAAGGAAATATGCATAATGAGGGAAAATCAATTAGTAAAAACACAGTTAAAATATACATTACATAATTAGCAGGGGAGGACATTAAAATGCTTCCTGGAATAATAATCTTTATAGTCATGAAGCTGAAGAATATTGAGTGTGTTAAATAGAGACATGGAAAATAGGAATGAAAAGACTGTGGGAAAAATTTTTAATTGTGCATCACAGAAATTTGAAACAACTTTAATAACACTGAAATATATGAGAATGGAATCCCACAGGAAATGAAAGAAGGAGAATAGAGAAAAGAATTTCATAATTACTGGCTGAAAATTTTCCAGATGTGATGAAAACTTTAAACTCATCAACACAGAAGTTCAATTAATTCAAGGACAAGAAATAGGACAACTGTTCAAAGGTACATGATAATTCATTGTTTAAAACAATCAACCAAAGAAATGTAACCAGGAGGAAAAACAGACACAATAGAACAAAAAATGGGAATGACAGCAGATTAGGCATATGAAACAATGTTAGCCAGAAGACACTGGCACCACATCTTAAAATGCTGAGAGAAATATAATTGACTCAGAATTTTATACCGAAGAAAAATACATATCAAAAACAAGGTAAAATACTTGCTAAGATGTACAACTATGAGACTGCATCACCACCAACAGACAAATGTAAGAAGAAATGTTTTTTAAAAGGCCTCAAATGTGAGATCTCTATAATTCTAGCCATATCAGTCCTTCAAAAGACCTTGATTAGGAGAAACTAATATTAAAGTATAAATAGTCATTGTGTTTCTACATACTTCTATAAAGTGTTGCTAACTCCTCAGTACTGGAGATTGTAATGCTGGTGGACTAGGTGGAGAAGTGATGTGAACAGAAGTAGGGAAGGTGAGACAGGTAGGTCAGAATGTGAGGTAACAAAAACAAGGTATTTAGAAACTGAAGAATTGAGAGATATTTGGGACCTGAGTTGGAAAAGCAATTTTCAAACCAAATTGAGCCATGTGGTATGTATAATCCTCATTTTAGTCCTAAGAAGATCTCTACTGACCAGTCTGTCTTTTTTTTTTTTTTTTTTCTGAGCACAGTTCAGATCCATCCAGCTGTCTCTCATTGAAGCTCCTTCCTCCTGGCTCCCACATTGTGCCCAGCTGTTCAGACTAATATATACAGAAAAGGTTTGTTATTTAAGGCAGACACTGCTGGATGCCTACAAAATGGTCTATTCTCTGCTTATTTTTGAAAACTGAAAATAGTGTGTTATATAGCCATGAGCCCAGTAGCTACAGGACTGCATTTCCTACCCTTCCGTGCTCTTGGTCATGACTGGTGACTGAGATGCAAGCAGACCTGTAAGAGGGATTTCTTGGAAAACTGCTTTAAAAGAGCTGGTTTAGCTGAGAGATGAGTCTCTTCCCTTCCTTACCTTCTTCCTAACTGCTCCCTGGATTTTAGTTGTGATGGCTGGAACTCCTGCAGTTGTGTTGGATAATCATGTAACGTTGGAGATAGATACCACCCAATCTCTCACTGGCTCGCCTCCAGCTTTGTTTCAGTGGGAGAGAAAAATCAAGTTTATCTTGCTAAAGTTATGGTTGTTTTAGTTTTTTGCAATGTACATCCAAACTAATCCTGATAATACCATGTGTTTAATATGATATAGGCTTATTATTTTCTTGGGTTTAGTGAATATATTTATATTTTACATTTCTCTTATTTTTTATCTTATAAATTGATTCATCAACCACAGGTATATCTAAATTTTATAACTGAAAAATTATGATTATAATCATACTTTGCTATAGATTTTGCATTTTTATACTTTCTTATCTTCTTTCCTTTCTTGTTTTCTCCATATTTTTACAGCCTTGGCCATTTCCTCTCTTATAACCTCATCCACATCTATATCTGCAGACCAAAACAGGCTGAAAGCTGTCTGGGGAGAACCAAAGAAGAATTCATTAGAGGGACATGAATGAAGGGTGGTGGCCCCTGTTACTCATCATGTATGTTCTGTAGTAGGATCAAATTCCCCTGCCCTTCTGTGGACCCACCACCCCCAGGTTTTCCACGACCATGGAAGATACTTCGGCCAGTGGAATTTGAGTAGAGGTGATATGTCACTTCCAAATTGAAGTATTATTTTCTTTCCCACTAGCTGGAATGCAGATGTAATGACAGGAGCTGGAGCAGCCATGTTAGACCAGAGGTAAGTAGCAAAGGTGGAAGATGTAAGAAGAAAGAAGCAGGTCCCCATTTCTGTGGAGAGACCTACACTAATATTATATGAAAGAGAATTGAAATTGTATTGTATCTAAGACAATGTTATTTAAGGTTCAATTACAGTAGTTGAACCTGTAACCTAACACTCATAATAGAATAAGTGATCTTTGTGTTAGCCTTGTCTTGACATTAGAGTCTTGTATAATGAGACAAGATCTACTGACATATACTTCCAAGTGACTCAAGTGACAGCCTGCCCTCTGGAAGCTGTGGTCTACTGTGGGTTTCATAAACTCAAGCAAGAACAAAGCCACATGGTGGGGACAGCTTCAAGATGCTGTAGGAACACTTGGGAGGGGAACCTAAATCAGTCCTGGTCTCAGGAGGTTACTTGAAGTAGCGGACAATCCTCTATTGGTCTCCTTAAAAATAGGCCATGGTGCCAGTTTCATGTAAAAGTGATGAATTTCAAATTCCTTCCAGAGTGTTTTCCCTTTTGATCCAGTGCTTAAGATACGCATTTGAGACATGGCTTGGGAAGATTTCAAATGCCCCAGGGCAACAAAACCGGCGGGCCACAACTACTGAGACTGAGTGCCCTAGAGCCTGTGATCTGCATCAAGAGAAACACAGGATTGAAAAGCCAGTGTACTGAAATTACAGAGTAGCCCCAGTTCGCTGCAAATAGAGAAGTTCTGAGCAGCAATGAAGTCTTAGTGCAGCCAAAATTTATATGTATGTATATATATATAGAGAGAGAGAGAGAGAAAGAGAGAGAGAGAGAAATTAACAATAACACAAGAATTGTGGGAAACGTTAATATCCCACTCACACCTATGGATAGATCAACTAAACAGGTAAATAACAACGAAACACAAACTTTAAGTGATACAATATACCAGTTAGACCTAATTGATATCTATAGGACATTTACCCCAAAACAATGAAATTCACCTTTTTCTCAGGTGCACGTGGAAACTTCTCTGGGATAGACCACATCCTGGGGCATAAATCTTACCTTGGTAAATTCAAAATAACTGAAATAATTCCAAGCATATTTTCTGGCCAGAATGCAGTAAGATTAGATCTCAATTACAGGACAAAAACTATTAAAAATTACAACATATGGAGGATGAACAACAAGCTGCTGAATAACCAACAATCCACAGAAGAAATAAAAAAAGGGAATCAAAATATGCATAGAAACGAATACAAATGAAAACACAACAACCCCAAAACTATGGAACACTGTAAAAGCAGTGTTAAGGGGAAGGTTCATAGCAATACAGCTTACCTCAAGAAACAAGAAAAAAGTCAAATAAATGGACGTGAGTCTCAGTGAACTCCGGGAGTTGGTGATGGACAGGGAGGCCTGGCGTGCTGCGATATATGGGGTCGCAAAGAGTCGGACACGACTGAGTGACTGAACTGAACTGATCTGACACATAAAGCAACCAGAAAAGGAAGAAATTAAGAACCCCAGGGTTAGTAGAAGGAAATACAACTTAAAAATTAGAGCAGAAATAAATGCAGAAGAAACAAACGAGACCAAAATAAAAATCAACAAAGACAAAAGCTAGTTCTTTGAGAGGATAAATAAAATTGACAAACCAGTAGCCAGACTCATCAAGAAACAAAGGGAGAAGAATCAAATCAACAAAATTAGAAATGAAAATGGAGAGATCACAAAAGATAACACAGAAATACAAATGATCATAAGAGACTACTCTCAGCAACTATATGCCAATAAAATGGACAACTGGGAAGAAATGGACAAATTCTTAGAAAAAAAAACTTTCCAAAACTGAACCAGGAAGAAATAGAAAATCTTAATAATCCCATCACTATCACAGAAATTGAAATTGTAATCAGAAATTTTCCAACAAACAAAAGCCCATGACCAGACAGCTTCACAGCTGAATTCTACCAAAAATTTAGAGAAGAGCTAACACCTATCCTACTCAAACTCCTCCAGAAAATTGCAGATGAAGACAAACTGCCAAACTCATTCTATGAGGCCACCATAACCCGAATACCAACACCTGACAAAGATGCCACATATAGGCCAGTATCACTGATGAACATAGATGGAAAAATCCTTAACAAAATTCTAGCAAACAGAGTCCAACAACATATTAAAAAGATCATACTTCATGACAAGTGGGCTTTATCTGAGGGATGCAAGGATTCTTCAATATCCACAAATCAATCAACATAATACACTACATTAAAAATTTGAAAGATAAGATCCATATGATTATCTCAATAGATGCAGAGAAAGCTTTTTAAAAAATTCAACATCCATTTATGATAAAATCCTCCAGAAAACAGGAATAGAAGGAACCCACCTCAACATAATAAAAGGTATATATGACAAACCCACAGCAAACATTATCCTCAATGGTGAAAAATTGAAAGCATTTCCCCTAAAGTCAGGAATAAGACAAAGGTGTCCACTCTCATCATTACTATTCAACATAATTTTGGAAGTTTTTGCCACATCAATAAGAGCAGAAAAAGAAATAAAAGGAATCCAGACTGGAAAAGAAGAAGTACAACTCTCAACGTTTGCAGATGACATGATCCTCTACATAAAAAACCCTAAAGATTCCACCAGAAAATTACTAGAGCTAATCATTGCATATAGTAAAGTTGCAGGATATATATCAACACACAGAAATCCCTTTCATTCCTATACACTAATAATGAGGAAATAAAAAAGAAATTAAGGAAACACTTCCATTCATCATTGCAATGAAAAGAATAAAATATGTAGGAATATATCTACCTAAAGAAACAAAAGACTTATCTATAGAAAACTATAAAACACAGGTGAAAGAAATCAAAGAGGACACTAATAGATGGATCATGTTCATGGATCAGAAGATTCAATATAGTGAAAATGAGTATACTACCCAAAACAATCTATAGATTCAATGCATTCCCTAGCAAGCCACCAATGGTATTTTTCACAGAACTAGAAAAAATAATTTTGCAATTGATATGGAAATACAAAATACCTTGAATAGCCAAAGCAATCTTGAGAAAGAAGAATGGAACTGGAGGGATCAACCTGCCTGACGTTAGGCTCTAATAAAAAGTTACATTCATCAAAACAGTATTGTACTTGTACTAGCACAAAGACAGAAATGTAGATCCGTGAAACAAAATAGAAAGCCCAGAGATAAATCCACACACCTATGGACACCTTATCTTTGACAAAGGAAGCAAAAATACACAATGGAGAAAAGACAATCTCCTTAACAAGTGTTGCTGGAAAAACTGGTCAACCATTTGGAAAAGAATGAGACTAGAACGCTTTCTAACACCATACAAAACAAAAATAAACTCAAAATGGATTAAATATCTAAACATAAGACCAGAAACTCTAAAACTCCTAGAGGAAAACAGAGAAAACACGCTCCAACATAAATCACAGCAGGCTCCTCTATGACCCAACTCCCAGAGTATTCGAAATAAAAGCAGAAAGAAACAAATGGGACCTAATTAAACTAAAAACTTTTGCACAATAAAGGAAACTATAAGCAAGGTGAAAAGACAGCCTTCAGATTGGGAGAAAATAATAGCAAGTGAAGCAATGGACAAAGAATTAATCTCAAAAATATGCAAGCAACTCCTGCAGCTCAATTCCAGAAAAATAAATGACCCAATCAAAAAATGGGCCAAAGAACTAAACAGACATTTCTCCAAAGAAGACATACAGATGGCTAACAAACATATGAAAAGTTGCTCAACATCGCTCATTATCAGATGAGATCAGATCAGATCAGTCGCTCAGTCGCATCCGACTCTTTGCGACCCCATCAATCGCAGCATGCCAGGCCTCCCTGTCCATCACCAACTCCCGGAGATCACTCAGACTCACGTCCATTGGGTCAGTGATGCCATCCAGCCATCTCATCCTCTGTCGTCCCCTTCTCCTCCTGCCTCCAATCCCTCCCAGCATCAGAGTCTTTTCCAATGAGTCAACTCTTCGCATGAGGTGGCCAAAGTACTGGAGTTTCAGCTTTAGCATCATTCCTTCCAAAGAAATCTCAGGGCTTATCTCCTTTAGAATGGACTGGTTGGATCTCCTTGAAGTCCAAGGGACTCTCAAGAGTCTTCTCCAAAACCACAGTTCAAAAGCATCAATTCTTCAGCGCTCAGCCTTCTTCACATTCCAACTCTCACATCCATACATGACTACTGGAAAATCATAGCCTTGACTAGATGGACCTTTGTTGGCAAAGTAATGCCTCTGCTTTTGAATATGCTATCTAGGTTGGTCATAACTTTCCTTCCAAGGAGTAAGCATCTTTTAATTTCATGGCTGCAATCACCATCTGCAGTGATTTTGGAGCCCAGAAAAGTAAAGTCTGACACTGTTTTCACTGTTTCCCCATCTATTTCCCATGAAGTTATG
>NW_011492693.1:134802-146470 GCF_000754665.1 Bison bison bison
TCACTTTCTGCCATAAGGGTGGTGTCATCTGCATATCTGAGGTTATTGATATTTCTCCTGGCAATCCTGATTCCAGCTTGTGCTTGTTCCAGCTCAGCATTTCTCATGATGTACTGTGCATATAAGTTAAATAAACAGGGTGAGAATATACAGCCTTGACGTACTCCTTTTCCTATTTGGATCCAGTCTGTTGTTCCATGTCCAGTTCTAACTGTTGCTTCCTGACCTGCATACAAATTTCTCAAGAGGCAGATCAGGTGGTCTGGTATTCCCATCTCTTTCAGAATTTTCCACAGTTTATTGTGATCCACACAGTCAAAGGCTTTGGCATAGTCAATAAAGCAGAAATAGATGTTTTTCTGGAATTCTCTTGTTTGTTTGATGATCCAGCGGATGTTGGCAATTTGGTCTCTTGTTCCTCTGCCTTTTCTAAAACCAGCTTGAATATCTGGAATTTCAAGGTTCAAATATTGCTGAGACCTGGCTTGGAGAATGTTGAGCATTACTTTACTAGCGTGTGAGATGAGTGCAATTGTGCGGTAGTTTGAGCATTCTTTGGCATTGCCTTTCTTTGGGATTGGAATGAAAACTGACCTTTTTACATCCTGTGTCCATTGCTGAGTTTTCCAAATTTTCTGGCATATTGAGTGTAGCACTTTCACAGCATCATCTTTCAGGATTTGGAATAGCTCAACTGGAATTCTATCACCTCCACTAGCTTTGTTCATAGTGATGCTTTCTAAGGCCCACTTGACTTCACATTCCAGGATGTCTGGCTCTAGGTCAGCGATCACACCATCATGATTATCTGGGTCATGAAGATCTTTTTGTACAGTTCTTCTGTGTATTCTTGCCATCTCTTCTTAATATCTTCTGCTTATGTTAGGTCCATACCATTCTTGTCCTTCATCAAGCGCATCTTTGCATGAAATGTTCCTTTGGTATCTCTGATTTTCTTGAAGAGATCTCTAGTCTTTCCCATTCTGTTGTTTTCCTCTGTTTCTTTGCATTGATCGCTGAAGAAGGCTTTCTTATCTCTTCTTGCTATTCTTTGGAACTCTGCATTCAGATGTTTATATCTTTCCTTTTCTCCTTTGCTTTTCACTTCTCTTCTTTTCACAGCTATTTGTAAGGCCTCCCCAGACAGCCATTTTGCTTTTTTGCATTTCCTTTCCATGGGGATGGTCTTCATCCCTGTCTCCTGTACAATGTTACAAACCTCATTCCATAGTTCATCAGGCACTCTATCTATCAGATCTAGGCCCTTAAATCTATTTCTAGCTTCCACTGTATAATCATAAGGGATTTGATTTAGGTCATACCTGAATGGTCTAGTGGTTTTCCTTACTTTCTTCAATATTAAGTCTTAATTTGGCAATAAGGAGTTCATGGTCTGAGCCAGTCAGCTCCTTGTCTTGTTTTTGTTGACTGTATAGAGTTTCTCCATCTTTGGCTGCAAAGAATATAATCAATCTGATTTCGGCGTTGTCAGAACCACAATGAGGTACCATGTAACGCCAGTCAGAATGGCTACTATCCAAAAGTCTACAAACAATAAATACTGGAGAGGGTGTGGAGAAAAGGGAACCCTCTTACACTGTTGGTGGGAATGCATACTAGTACTGCCACTCTGGAGAACAGTGTGGAGAGTCCTTAAAAAACTGGAACTAGAACTGCCATATGACCCAGAAATCCCACTGCTGGGCATACACACCAAGGTAACCAGAATTGAAAGAGACACATGTACCCCAATGTTCATCACAGCATTGTATATAATAGCCAGGACATGGAAGCAACCTAGCTGTCCATCAGCAGGCGAAAGGATAAGAAAGCAGTGGTACATATACACAATGGAATATTACTCAGCCATTAAAAAGAATACATTTGAATCAGTTCTAATGAGGTGGGTGAAACTGCAGCTTATTATACAGAATGAATAAGCCAGAAAGAAAAACACCAATACAGTAAACTAACACATGTATATGGAATTTAGAAAGATGGTAACGATAGCCCCATATGCAAGACAGAAAAAGAGATACAGATGTATAGAACAATCTTTTGGACTCTGTGGGAGAGGGTGAGGGTGGGATGATTTTGGGGAATGGCATTGAAACATGTATATTATCATATGTGAAATGGATTGTCAGTCCAGGTTTGACGTATGAGACAGGGTGCTTGGGGATGGTGTATTGGGATGACCCAGAGGGATTTGATGGGGAGGGGGGAAGGAAGGGGGTTAAGGATGAGGAACACATGTACACCTGTGGCAGATTTATGTCAATGTATGGCAAAACTACTACCATATTGTAAAGTAACTAGCCTTCAATTAAAGTAAATCAATTTATATTAAAAATATTCTTAAAGAGACATAAATTAGGTATCAGGGGAAGCAAGACATGAAAATGGATGAATCAGTCTGCATCTGATATCATGCAAGTCATGCAGAGGGAAGCTACAGCCTGTTTTCATAGGGAACTTTGGACATAAGATATTCCTCAAACGTGCCCCAACCCAAGACTAGGGAGCTGGGATTTCACTCTCCCACTAGCACCTCCCTCTCATCCTTCAACTAACTCTGAACTGATGTCTCAGAGCCTTTGTATTAGATCCTCCAAAGACAAATCAAAGGTGACACTAGAAGCAAAAAGACACCAAAGCTCAGGAAAATGCAACCTCAGATAATGTCTCGATTTCTGCCCCCACTCTGCCATCTCCAGCATCATATCTGGAATCCTGTGAGTTTAAAGATCTCCATGATTCTCTAGACATAAGCATTTTTCAAAATTCAGCTTTTAATTTATATAGGAGTATAGTTAATTTACAGTATTGTATTAATATTAGTGGTATGGGAAATTAATTCCCTTATACATATGCATGTATCCATTCTTTCTTAGATTCTTTTCCCATACAGGTTATTAAAGACTACTGAGCAAAATTCCTGTGCTGTACAGTAGGTATTTGTTGATTATCTATTAAATAAAGTAGTATACATATATTAATCTCAAACTCTCAATTTATACCTCTCCCACCTTTCCACTTTGGTAACTATAATTATTGTTTTGATGGAGGGAAGTGTTTATAGGCACTTTTTGGATCAGGGTCTGTGCTTGTGAGAGTGCAGTGGCCAGGGAAAGCAAGCCTGAGAGAGACACATTTGAGATGATGGTAAATGTTGAGAAGGACCTGGCCATGCAAATGCTGGGAGAAAATCATTTTAGATGTGGGAAGTAGACCCTGCTAAGTACCAAGGAAAAAAAGCTTAACAAATAGCTACCCTTCTACTGCCAACCTTCCTTCCATGCTTGGAACTTGGCCTACAGGTCAACCACCATGGCCTCATCCCATGCTTCACTTGTGAGTTAGCAGCAATGAGGCATGTAAGCCTTCCCAAGAAGGGAGAACCTAGGGCTATCATGAGACTGAATATGCTGTGGACTCAGGGATGTGTCCACAAACTGGTTATCACCAGGAGCATCAGGTGCCAGGAGCATCACCAATGCCTCTATTTCCATGTACTTGTTCTCATGAGTAGAAACGCCAAGGAACTGATAGAGCAAAGAAACAAGTAATGACTCTTGTTTCATCTCACCCCGTGTGATTCCCACGGCCCTTTGACCACACTATTCTCTGCCCAAAAACTCTTTAATCTATTCCTTCTTCAAAGGTGGCTTGTGAATAACATCAGCACCTGACTCTGAAGCCTGGTGAATGAAACTCAACTCACAATCAGCTGGGACCCAGAGATGTCCAGCCTTGTCCTGTGTTTCTGTCCTTTTTCTCCAACCAGATTCATAAAGCAAAGTCCTGAAAAAATATAAGTGTGATTGTAACCCTCTCAAGGCCTTTGAAGCCCCAAGGTCTATTTTGAGCATCAAAGTGGGAACACATCCGTTTCATCCAGGCTAGTCTCAAACCCCACCCTCGCTCACACAGGGGTTCCATGAGGAAACATAAGACACTTATCTAAGTTACCAGAAGGCTGAGAAAGGAATGCTTCTCGCCTGAATGCAGGTGCATGTTATCCAGTCACCCAAGGTCTGTGTTGTGTGAATGAGGATTGGGAGCTCTTTGAATTCTGAGTTCGGATTGAGTTGTAACCACCTGCAGGACTGCCTGTTGGGGTCACTACAGCTGGGGTACCCCCACTGTGCCTGGAACCCAAAAGAAACAGCCCTGAATATTGCTTTTGTGCTGCTCCATGGAGGCAGCTCTGCTGATAAAATTGGAACCAGACTTCAGGGGCAAAGGGAATGGAAATTCCACTCTGGTGCTTGCAGACATCTGAAATCTACCCATCAGTATGATGCAATTGAGCTTTCTCTCATCTTTCCATTCCTGGAAGTCTCCTAGCCTGGGAACCTGAGTTCCTGGGTCCCAAGTCTTCACTAACTTACCTGCAGCCTTAAGGTTAATCAAACACCCCAGGGTTCAGTTTCCCACCTCTTGGATGAGGGAGACTGGACTTGCTCCAAAATACTTGTTCCAGACTAAAGCTTAGTGCCAATCAGTGGACAAGTGGCTCAGAGGTGGGTGTCACTGGGGATGCTGAGGCTGCCTCTGGTAGGCAGGGGGATGTAACTGTCTGGTAATATTCATGGGTTCTTGGCTCAGGACTGGGAGTGGTAGACCACTTGGCACACAGCTGCTGTGACACCGAGGACCTTAGAGGCCTTGCCCACTGGAACTTACCATCATATGGTTTCAGTGGGATCAGATCAGGTAGTTATAAGTCAGAAGTTACCAAAGCGGAAGCTTGTAGAATCCTCAGCAGAACTCAAATTAGGCTAATGAATCATCTCTCCTAAAAAAACACTGGGAACAAGATATGCCAGAACTCTTAGACAAATTTTGTAGCATTTCAAATACTATTTAAAGTAGGTCATCTTTTGGATGACCTGCCATTTGCTCTCTGGCTTGGGATGATACCCACAGTTAGAGTGGAATCAAAGGGCTCCTTGGGGAGGCTGTCCCTCTCCCTGTGACTCATTAGCAGTGAGTACAGCTCTATCCCCTCTACATCTGGAGCAGATATTAAAGCAGGAAGGATGCAACCTCCAAGTTTTACAGGATGATTCAAGTATGTCTGGCCCTCAGGTAGGCAATTCTTTTCCCAGTGCTTCTTCCTTCCCTCCTGGGTCCTGTGCAAGCTGCCCACTTCCTGGTTATTGGGTTGTGAATTCCTCCTCCCTTCTCTGGCAAATATCCATGCAGTCTCACTTGTGGCTTCCTCTCAACCCAGGTCCTATCCCTCACCTGCAGATGGCAACAAAGAAGGGAAAACCAAGGCAGGGTCTATCCAGATCATTCTTTCTAAAACTGTCTGTATTCCTTCTCCTTCCAGAGCCTGTCCTGAATCATCTAGATCTCCAACAAGATGAGTCAGTAGCTTAGCAGGGGAGTGGAGATACAGATAGCGTTGAAGGTAAGGTTGTCAATTATGGGGGGATGGTTTTCAGATGACAAGAGAAGAGTCGGAGTAAGAAGCATGTGATTCTCCAAACACTCACTCATCAGGGACCTGCCTGAATCTGCTATCTTGGGCCCCTCAGGGTATCATTAAGACAAAAACTTCATTCTATAAACTTCTTACTACAAAACGATTTCAAACATAACAAATATAATAAAGAAGAGGGTCATGAAACCTATATTTCACCATTTGGCATCAATAACTAAAAAACTAACTTCTTATTCTCACAGGTTTTCATAAACCGGAGACTGTGCAACATCAAGGTGGTGGCCAATTGAGTTCCCAGTGAAGACATTCTTGACTTGCATCAGATCTTTCTCTTCTTGCTATGTTCTCATTTGTGGTGGGGAAGAGAAGGACGAAAGGGAGAATAACAGAGAAAAAGAGGGAGAGGATACTCCTATCATTAGGGACCACCATCAAAACCCCATGTCAACTTGTGTACCTCTCAAAGCCCTACTTCCTAATATCATCACACTGGGAGTCAAGGGTGGACACAATTCAATCCATAGCAGCTATGCAGTTCTGTTTTTAAATCAAGACAGACCCTCATTTCATTCTCTCTTTTACTCCTTATTCATTTTTCCTGAAGTATTTTAGGGACAAGATGAACATTTCACAAATTATACATAATGAGTATTTGGGGTAAAATGATAGGATGTGAAAAAAATGCTCATTTGTTCCCAATAAAATTAACATCTAATATCCAGTCCATGTACAAATATCCCTGATTCTCAAAAGGCAGTTTTCAGAGTTTCTTGAAAGAATGTAGTCATATGTTGCACTTGGTTGTTCTCCTTTAAGAATAAATAGCTGTTCCTCTCCCAATTTTAATGCCTTTTATTTATTCAGAAACTGGGTGGAAACAGGGTGGTTTGTCTTACAGAATGTCCCACTATTGGGTTTAGAGCAGGAGTCCACAATACCAGCACAGTGGGTCAGGACCAATACCAGTCCTTGGTCTGTTAGGAACCAGACCTCCACAGCAGTAGGTGAGCTGCAGGCCAGTGAGTGAGGCTTCTTCTGTATTATAGCTGCTCTCCATCACTCTCTCATCACTCCCAGAAGGGACAGTCTAGCTTGTTTTCCTGGAACTGTTTGTAGTTACATAACATATGCTTAATAGAAACAAAAATAGCATAAATATTCATGATCATTTTCCTTTCTCAGTGCTCAGAATGGTGAGTTGGTGCCCTAGCAATCTATCACAGCAACAAATTAGATGTTGCCTATTAACATCTGGACACATTCGGCCAGCTTAAAATTGAATATTATAAAACTAAGATCATGGGATCCAGCCTCATCCTTCATGGAAAATAGAAGGATAAAAGGTGGAAGCAGTGACATATTTCTTCATCTTAACCTCTAAAACCACTGTGGATGGTGCCTTCAGCCATGAAATCAGAGGATGTTTGCTTCTTGGCAGGAAAGGTATGGCAAACATAAACAGTGTATTGAGAAGCAGAAACATCATTCTGCCCAACACACTGGTAGATGTTTGGCTTTTTCCTTTGGATTCCTAAACTTTCTTTCCAGTCCCCATTGGGCTTCGAAGTGCCTTAGCTTTCTGGTCCTTCACATTTCCCAAGATTATTTTGTGCATTTATTTACCCAGTCCTGAAATCAGCCATCTCTTTAAGAATCCATGCATTATCTGATGGGAAATGTATTTAGAAGCTACATGTTAGACCTCAGAATAGTCACTGTTATCAAGCTGTCATTGCTTGTAGGCTTTACATTGGTCAGAGTAGGAAGTACACATTTTCCTTAAAAAATAAAATAAAAATAAATATAATTAGTTGGTACAAACTTATGCTTTCAGTTCAAGATTTAAGACAGCAGGGTTGAATTAAACTTCTTTATGTTATGTGTGAACCTCTTTTTCTAGCCACTGAAAGGATTACTTCAGAATATCAGTATTAATTATTGTCTTGCTTTTACCAGTTAACATGCTTATGATTCTGTCACAATAACAGAAGTTATGAGGAAAAATAAGTTGTTGAATATAGTTTCAGATTTCTTTCCTGTTTTTCTTTTGATTTCTTTTGGATGGGCAGTATTTTTGTTTTTCCTTAGAAGATATTCCACTCTGAATGTAGCCATAATTCTGAATTTTAAAGCCACTTAAGTAATGTGTTGTTATGGACAGCTAGTCACCAGCTTGATACAATTAGATTTATTGGTCTCTTTGTTCTCAATTTGTTCAGTTCAGTTCAGTCTTTTCAGTTGTGTCATTCTCTGCAACGCCATGGACTGCAGCATGCCAGGCTTCCCTAAGCATCATCAATCCCGGAGCTTACTCAAGCTCATGTCCATCGACATGCTGATGCCCATCCAGCCATCTCATCCTATCTTCCCCTTCTCTTCCTGCCTTCAATATTTCCTACATCATGGTCTTTTCCAATGTGTCCATTCTTCCCATCAGGTGAGCAAATAATTGGACCTTCAGCTTCAGCATCAGTCCTCACAGTGAATATTCAGAACTGATTTTTTTTTAGGATGGATGAGTTTGATCTCCTTGCAGTCCAAGGGACTCTCAAGTGTCTTCTCCAACACCATAGTTCAAAAGGCAAATAGGTGTGTCCTTTGTCAGTGATGTCATATTCCCCCTGTTGGGATTTAACCAGGAGAACTGAATTTAAACAACATGCAAAAATTAGGATTAAGTGACAGTGCCCCATGTAAACACACCTGGCAACAGGAGAGGCCCCTGTTGTATTCAAGGGGCAGGCATAGATAGATCTCAAGCAGGAATAGGCCCTGGGAGTCTTGGATGAATCATTAAACACGATTGTCTTTACTATGGCTGCCACAGTAGTTTTGTCTTCTTTGATTGGGAAGACTTTTCAAAATTATTTTCTTCTATGTTTGGTTTGGCAGAGAAAATTTTTCATGACATAGACCCTAAGGGAAATTATATAAGAAATATATCCATTTATCTTCAGCAGTTAAATTTTGTTGGGTTGTATGTCGCTGATGATCTTTCTTTATAAATATAAAGGAAACACATATGTTCAGTATGCATTCAGTCTCTTTTTAAATCAACCGACATGAATTAAATTCCTCTCTGTCCCCATTGCACTCCCAACTGTAGGCAAGAAATAAAAACCTGCAGAAACTGAAGGCTGATTCCAGCACATCACTGTGAAGGTTTCATTACCACTGTTTTTTTGGAAAAAAATTAGTTGCTAACATTAAAATCAGTAGATTGTACATAAACACCCTAAGTTCCGATTCTCTTGAAAACATGGCCAACTGCCTTCCTTTCCCACATGGGTGAAGTGGATGAAAGGTTGATCCCAGTGGTAAGGCCTGTGTGGCCTAGGGTTAAACACGGCCACCTAGTCCTGGTATCATATCTCCTGCCTCCTGGGGCCATGAATTTGTGAGAACTAGACTGCTAGCACTCTTAGGATAAAGACTACTTTTGTCTTCATCAACTTTGACTTTGAAGCCTTTAACCCAGAACCTAGCATACAATTCTTCCTTGTACGTTTGTTGGATGATATAAAATATCTTGTGGATGCATATGACATTTCTTCCAATACTGATACCATGCAATTGAGGTACTACTGCTAAGTCACCTCAGTCGTGTCCGACCCTGTGCAACCCCATAGATGGCAGCCCACCAGGCTTCCCCATCCCTGGGATTCTCCAGGCACTGCTCTGCCCTAAATATTTAATACAGCCTGGCATCATAAGTGCCCCTGATGTATGCCATTAGACCCCCTACCTAAAGCCAGTTGTATGTCCCTGGGCTGTCCCTGAGGTCTTCACTTTGTCATTTGACAACTTATCCTCCTAGCAATCTCCTCTCCAATGAAGATAGCAATGCATACCTCATGAAGTATCTAGGAAGAAGACATGAAACCACGAATGTCGAGCATGGCCCTTAGTATCCATTTTTATGATGTTTTATAGCAGTTTTTTTCTCCAAGTAGGCAAGGTTCTCCATCTTCTTAGATGTCCATGCAGATCAGTTTGATTTTCCAGCCAAGCTTCAAGAAAGACACTACAGTTCACTTCTCTGTATTCTGTGAAGCTTCAAAGTCCACTCGCCAAGGACACTGATGAAGGTAAAGATTTCATCGAGACCTTTGTGTTTTTTTCAGGCCTATTATTGGCCTAAATGGCTAAACTAGGGCATGTCAGAGCATATATAACTAGGGGCTCCCTGTCACCACTACATGCTAAGAACCTGAAATTCCCTGAGTACTCAGAGCCAGGAAAGAAGCAGGAAGTGGCTTGTGCTCCTCGGGCTGGTGGCCTTCTCAGATTGCAGAGTCATGTAAGTATGGAAACTGTAAGCCACATCATCTTCCTTTCTGTGATTTTTCTTTTCACCTGATTATTCTTCTACTCATCACGTTTAGAATGGAATGGAATATTTCCCTGACAATCTTAAAGTTTAACCCTTAGTTATTGATAAGTACCCTGCTATAGGAACTGTGAGATCCAAGGTTCTTGGTGTAGATTTGCATAGTTGCACAACTCTGGGGTCTAGTCATGTCATGACCTATTGAAATTGGAACTCCTTGCAATTGTTCAGTGCACCATCAATGCAGATGTAGGTGTGGTCCTGTGGAATAGCACTTTTCTACCTTTTATTTAGCATGTCCTCTTTGTTCCCTCTCTACTTCAGTGTGTATATGTCTATGTCTGCATCTCTGTATCACTATCATTTCTCTCTCCATCCCTTTGGAAGTCTCTGTGAGTGTATTTTTCTCTGTGGTGTTTTCTTTTAACTTTTCTTTTAATTTTCTACATTTTCTGAACTTGTTCCCTACCTCCTGGATTCTTCTTTCAACTCTCTCTTGTCTTTCAACTTGAAGATAGATTGGGAAAGCTGCTTATACACTGCTTTATATCTGACAAGCAGTGTGACCATATCCAATTCACAAGCCTCTTGCATTTTAAACT
The DNA here is from genome assembly GCF_000754665.1 of Bison bison bison. Lineage (NCBI taxonomy): Eukaryota > Metazoa > Chordata > Mammalia > Artiodactyla > Bovidae > Bison > Bison bison. Next base: position 145,190 of record NW_011492693.1, read on the forward strand.
CCTCCCCTGTAAAAGAGGATAAGAATCTGTGGGAGAGGGAGAGGGTGGGATAATTTGGGAGAATGGCATTGAAATATGTATAATATCATATATGAAACGAGTTGCCAGTCCAGGTTCAATGCATGATACTGGATGCTTGGGGCTGGTGCACTGGGACAACCCAGAGGGATGGTATGGGGAAGGAGGAGGGAGGAGGGTTCAGGATAGGAAACACATGTATACCTGTGGCAGATTCATTTTGATATATGGCAAAACCAATACAATATTGTAAAGTTGAATAAAATAAAATTTAAAAAAAAAGAATCTGCCTTCTACCTCCTTCCCTGAGCTTCTTTGAGAAGGATACAGTGGGATGGCAACAGCAATGCTAACGGCTGTCGTTGTTGAGACTTCCTATTTATCTGGTGCCTTACATCCATCACTTCACTTTTCCCCAAGATATTCTATTTGCAAGGTTTGAATTGTTACATTCCACCATTTTACCAAAGGGGAGACTGAGACCCCACGTGGTCACCCAACATTATAGAATAGAATCTTTATTCAAACCTATGTCTTTGCCATGGAATATGAATAAAATTCTTATAATAAGGTTACTCATAAAAATGATGAGAAAATACACAGTGCCATTACAATGACAGTTATAGCTTAACACTGACAGCTAATTGTAGCATCTTCTTTGTTTTCTTTGTCAAATGTTTGGTGAAAGAATACCCCTAAGGAAAGTGAAAACCATGAGAAATACCTTCAGTGAAAAAAAATGCTGAACAATTTCCTCAAGGAACATGCTTACAGACTGTCTCAGATTTCTTCTCGTGGCTCAAATATAACTATTCACCCCCTGAGGAACATCATGGATGTGAGTGTTTTGGGAGGATGGTGCTCCACAGCGCCCCCTGGTGCTCCATCTTAGCATGGGGGCTCATCTGGATATGCCCCTTGGGATGTTGGGGCTGCGGCTCCTGCAGGAGGCAGAAACAGTGGGCAACAGGGGCCCCACGCAGAGGAGAAGGCACTATCATCCTCAACTCTTGTCTTGGTGACTGGGCCCAGAAATTACCAGGTGGCAGGTAAACATCCATTTCTGTGTCAAAGATGTGTGATTAGTTTGAGGGAGATTGTTCCTTCTGAGCAGAAGGCAATGACGACCCGCTACAGTACTCTTGCCTGGAAATACCCCCAAAACAGAGAGGCCTGGTAGGCTGCAGTCCATGGGGTCACTAAGAGTCGGACACGACTGAGCGACTTCACTTTCACTTTTCACTTTCCTGAATTGGAGAACGA